>NC_092587.1:185235000-185535000 GCF_047663525.1 Anas platyrhynchos
GCACAGATTAAACTTAGTCAGGTTTTGACATATTTACAAAGATCAGTATTTAAGGGACTTTGTGCTATTCGGTCCCCTGTTCACATGCCACATTTTGATGGAATAAGAGCAATGCATTGCTAATTCAGGGAGATTTAGCTGAATTTGTTTCTGATGAGATCATCCAGGAAGAGTAGGGAGAGAGAGAGGAGAAACCAGAGCTAGAAAGATCATCCAGAAAATACGTAAGTCAAGAGATGATCGCAGTCACAAGAAACAAACATCACATAATGGTGGTTATGGTACCAGAGATCACAGCTGAAGCCAGGGAAAGAAAGCAAGCCAGTCCTGAGATGTGATAAGAGGTCTTGAGATGTACAAGTGGTAAAAGATGCCAAAGTCAAACTGCCAAGAGCCTCAGTGAAACTAGATGAGAATCTGTCAAGTAGGACCGATCAGACCATATATTAAAAAGCTTTGCCATCTTTTTTGTCATTAGTTCAGTGACATGTATTTGTATAAGAGAAAAGGAGAGATTAGAGTGAGGAGTTAAAGTCACAAATGCAAGGGAGACCATAAAGAGGGATGTGACTGTAGGACAAGCAGAGCAGATAGACGACAGAAGAGACCTGTATGACAGGGCAGGGAAAGGAAGGACAGCTGAGTTAAAAATGAAGTCATAAGACAATTTCTTCTTTGGGGTTCAAAGCAGGTGGAGAAAAGTTGGATGAAAACTTAGATACTAGAAGATGAAGATACAGATGGGATTTAAGGTAAGATTTAATTAAATAGTAGTCTTTAAATGTTTTATTCACATGCAATTTGTGGTTACCATTCTTGATGCATTTCATAGAAATGTGGTAAAATCACAAATCCAAAGAAGCCTGCAGAAAAATTTGCACTAATTACAATGAAATTTATACTTTGGCAACAAATATTAGGTATGTTCTATTCCTCCTCTTCCATTCCCCAACAAGGCAGGTTGCTTCTTTGCAAATAACTCCGTTAAATTAAGTTGCACGTTCAGCCTCATTAGCCACCATCTCTATCTTCCTGCAGTTTTAATTAGATAGGTCTTTGTGCATGGTTACCTCAATCCTTCCCCTAAACAACCCCCTAACATTGCTTTTTATTGCACCATTCTTCAAATGCTCCTAATTACACCAGGGGCTGCCAGCACTCTCAGAGCAGAGCTCTCCCATGGAAAAGCCAGGAGGTGCAGCCTGCACCAGAGGTGAAGAGGCACATGCACCCTTAGGGCAGGTCTAGGGGGTTAGATGCTCTTCCATACTGTTTTACCCACTTTAACCAAGATAACAGATCAGGAAATAGGGTCAAGTGAAGGCTCAGACCTGCTGCAGGGACACCAAACCACATGGAGCTGACTTCTCACTGCAGCTCCACTCCTGCTCCATGAGCTCACTTGCTGGTCCACCACTTTCACATCCAGCACACAAACACAGGGCAGGAAGGAGATCTGCCACCCCCCTGGAGTCAGAGGGACATCAGAGACCCCTGAATTTCAGATTTGTGCCTGACTGCAGCTTCTGCCACAAAACAACCCCCAAGTGAGCCAGCATTTCCCCATGGGAAACAGGATGTGGCACTGCCCCACAAGACAAAAATCCTCATGAAAACCTTCTCCAACAGCCTTTAATCAAGGGTCTGACCTAACCTTCAGTCTTTTTTAAAATCAAGCTCAGGAGCAAACAAAGGTGCCAAAAATCACAAAATTAACTGCTTCCAGCTGGAAATGGGGGGGGAGGGGGGGGGTAAAGGCTGATTCAGCTCCACCCCAGAAACTCAGCCCCATTGAGGCCATTCCTGGCCACCAAGGGTCAGGGCAGATCACCACAGCCGCTGGGATTTATGCAAGAGACATGTTGCTCCCGGCTCCTCTCAAATCCCAAAGACACTGCTGTTATGTAACAGGAACAATCAAACCAGGCAGCTTTTCAGAGATTTGATTCTAAAACTGCTGAGCAGCTAAAAATGAATGTGCCGTGGTGTTTTCTGCCTGCACCAGGTTAACCTGAAAGCTGCTGCAGCTCACAGCGACTCAGCTCGCACATCACCTGAGGCATCAAGATCCAGAAGGTGAAATAAAGCAACATTTGCCCATGTTCCCACCAGGCCCTCAGGGGAGCACAAAGCTCTGTGTCTTCTGACCTGAACCTCAGGGCTTTAATTTCTTCAGTATCAGTGGCTGGCTGGCTCCGCTGACGTTAAAGGATTACTCACATGAATAAAGGCAGAGGACCTGGACCTGAACTTTGCAGTGTGGACAAAGCAACGCTGTCCTAGCTACTAGCTCCTGTTCCTGTAACATCCCCTGCCTTGTGCATGCAGCAGTTTGAGTTCACCAAGGCTCAGGTAGATTATTTGACTACTGTTCCCTTTTTTAAAGCCTCCCTCTATCACATTGCACCAACAGCTAAGCAGCCTTTTCATCGTAATGGCAAGAGAAGAACCTCAGATCCCAGCAGGCTGCTACACCAGAACAAACACGTTCATTCCAAGAGCACGGCTCTGCCGGGTGTACTTGACTGCGATTTACTTGTGAATGTCTTCTGAGCACAGCATCCTGCCAGCTTTCCCTGTGCACAGCATGCCACGATTCCTCCTGGCATTCTGGCATGAACAAATTACATCAGACTCAGAAATGTTGAATACAAAGCTTTATTTTTTCCCCCATCAATCTAACTCTTATTGAATAAGATCAACGCGCCCTGTAGCACAGAAGTACACTACTCAGGAGTCATCCAGTCCCTCTGAAATTTGCTAATAGTATAAGCTTCAGAATTATTATGAGGACTGCAAGCAAATCTCAGGTGGCTTAAAGGGTTGTTCCACATGCCCCGTGCAAAGCTTGGCAGAGACAACACATGCCAGAGGGCTGGAGCATCTCTTCATCATCCAGCACTACCAGAGCATCTCTGTTCAAGCTCTCCTGCCAGGTTGGCTTCTTGGCAGCCTTAGTATTTTGCCATAACTTAGAGCTGCCTGGAGGGATAATAACCACAGAAGCCAACTCATTTAGGATAAGCTATCAAACAGTTAAAATCCAAAAGCAAAACTTAATAGAGAAACTAATTAGCCCAGCATGTGTTTTGGATGCTTGTTTACTTTTAAGCTATGATTTCAAAGGGAAGTCATTCTCCTGTAAGTGCTTGCTGAAGTGATACTCACAGCTGTGCAGAGAAAGAGCACAAGTTATGCCTTTCTTCCAGCCCTGCATCCAATGCAATAGCTGCCTCCAAGTTTATCTCTGGGTAGAACAGCCTGAAGGCTCACACAAGGAGCAGCAACCTGTACAGCACACCATCAGCTCAATTAAGGGTCACGATCGCAGAATGGGAGTGGAATCCAAGGAATTCTGCAAATGATGCTCTTGCTAGTTTTAGGGCTTGCATAAAATCACTAATCTGCATGTGATGTCACTACCAGCAAAGCCTGGGAACTGCTGCTGCACCAGATGCTTTGAAGGATTAACTCATTTGCAGAGTTTTGATACAGATGACTCTGCTGGAACAAAGTGGGCTTCTCCATGCAGTTCCCAAATGCCCTGCAAGAGTGGGCCAGCATGCTCCCAATTTCTGGAGAGGAAGCTAAGGGCAGTCTTAAACTCACTTTAACACAATTACAGAGGAACTTAGATCTGCTTGTCTTCCAGCCAGGGTGCTACAGAGGTCACTTTCCGCACTGTAGAGCACCTTTAAACATCAGCCCACAAGAGCAGAATAACTTCATCTCTACCAAAAGCCAGTTCCTGCCCTGAAATGTGAAGGTTCGCAGGCCCAGGAGCTTTGACAAACTGCCAGCTTTATAGCCACTTAATTGCAATAACAATTCTTCCAATAAATTACTATGACGACTGCTTAAATAAAGCCTTACAGGCAGCCCTTCCTTGTATCAAGGAAGTCTTTGTACTTTTTAAGAGGTCTTCAATGTTTTTCAGACATACCTTTCAGCTGCACAATGGTAATCTGATTCTACAGCACAATGGACTAACAGGTCTTTGACATAAATCAGTTCCTCACCCTGAAATCCAGAACATCAGATAACACCCTTGCTAATTGCAATGGACAGAACAAATTAGGCTTCTGGAGAGCAAAGCATCAAAAGTATACCCAGCCACAGTAAGATAGTGCTGGAATAAGTTACAAAAATCCATCTGAATTACTTTCCTGAAGACTGTTCCAATAGGTTTGAGTCTGTAAGGAGCTTGCTATTGCAAAATCATCATGCACCTAAGCTTTGCTGCTTGCTACTTTCCACTTTCAACTACTTACGACCTCAACAAAGCTGACTGCAGAATTTTCTGTAAGAGTTGCATTTAAACAAGGCCAGCATGATTATAAATAACATGCTAATGCACAGTCCTTTTGTTGGGAAAGCATTTGCTAAATCTGACATGTTTCAGTAGTCCTAGGAGTCGGACTCAACAATCCTTGTGGACCCTTTCCAATGCAGATATTCTGATTCCTGTTAGCAAACCTCAGCATCCAGCCAACGTACCTCCTATTGTACCACTTGTTGCTGACATTTCAGCATCTTTACTGACATGTCCATTATGTTTTATTTTTTTTCCTCCTCCAGAGTGCTCAATCAAATATTAAACCACTGTACTAGTCTATTGTGCTTCATGTTATCTACCAATGTGTGACTCTCCAGAAAACACATTTTTGGAGCCTGCAGTTTGGTCTGCAGTTCTGTCCTATGCTGATTTCTGGTGACTCCTTCAGGAATTTAGGAAATAAAGAAGCTGAAAGTTTTACTTACGAATAAAAGTTCTTGCTTATTACTATTTCTTACTGGATACTGAATTCCCTGCCCAGCCTCTGATGTGCTGCTGTGCTTTACAGATGTGGAGAACAGCAGTTCTGCAATATCCATGCCGCTAATTCTTGCCTCCTTTATCTCATTAAGTATCTAGCATTGCTTGCTATATCCTGATGTATTTGGCATAGAAATAGACATTCCAGAAATGTGGCCCAGAAGCGTTAAGCTACTTTCTTCATACAGTCACTATCACTACAGACAACACCTTACAAAACTTTACCATAGGAGACACTGCTGAAAAGGCAAGTAGTTTTTCTATCAGACCCAAACCTCTGCCTGTCATTTGTTAGATCAGTAGCCAAATAGCAATTTCTGTCCTTAAAAGATGAACATACAGAAAGACCTGGTATCATATCAGAAGTTACTTCAAATGAGCCACATGGACACAGCCTTGCAAAGCTTTCCTCAGCCCCCCTAGTCTCATGCAGTTATTTCCAAACTGACAATACATTGCTGAAAGGCTCACTTACAAAATCCCCCTTTTGTACATTGTGCTGCAGCTCTATTCTGCTGGAATTAAGGCGCTGATAAATAAAGCAAGAGTGAGAAGTTAATCTCCATCTTCACACACGTAGCTCACTGCTACCACACTCCTGCAGCACAGGCTGTGCTGCTCTCCCCAGCAGATTGCAGAGATGGAAGGAGACAAGCAATCGGGTATATTTAATGGCATTGGAAAACAACAGACCGGCTAAGAGTTCACAGAGCAGGGGATATAGAAAAGCCCACACCCCTGCTTCAAACAGGGGGTGAGAAACAGTGATACCCACAAACACTACACAGAACATACAGAGAATATAATAATTCCTGTAGGAAATCAACCCAGAGCAAGGCATTTCTGCATCACATTACATCCAGCTCAACTGCTGCCAAGTGCTTCCTTCATGCAGCCATCCACCGCGAAGTTACAACCTGCGTGCAAACACTTGACATTTAATTATTGTGCTACCGCTACCTGAATACCCGCAAATATTTCCAGCGCTTGACTTGTTGGGAAGTATTTATTAGGGTTTTGATCTTTGAAGTTTCACGCAGTGATGAATGGCCAGGCTCTTTTCATGCTTGGAGCAACCGGGCTCAGCTGCTCGCTACTAGGGAGGGGAAAGGGAGCAGCCTAAGCAGAGTTGGAAATTGCCAGCCTGGATGAACAGCTCTTCAAGAAGAGGTGCTTATGAGTAGGGAGAGCTGCACCCATCACCCTGCCCTCCACATTTTCGCTTTTTCCCCTCGCACCGAGGGGAAACACTGGCTTGTAACTCACGGTAGAGGCTTTATTTGCCTTTCAGCAGCGAGGAAAATCGAGGTGCACCTCCTCGGAAGGGTCACCGGGCTGGGGCCGTGCCCAGCGGGATGCTCTCCCCCTGCCCCTCTCGCACCCGGAGGCCCCCAGGACGCGGCGCCCCGCTTCTCAGCATCCTCCAAACTTTCGCAGGAGCGGACCCGACACCGCACACCGCCCACCCCAGCCAGCAGGGCTTCCTCCTTCCCTGCTCTCCCACCCCCACGGAGAGGCTCCCACGCACCCGATTCCCCCTCGGAGCACAGCTCGGGGACCGCTGCGCATCCCCGGAGGATTTTTCCACCCAACCTCCCCATCCCATCCCCAGTCCCCCCATCCCACAGGGATGCGTGGCAGGGACAGAGGGCAAACCCCGAGCACTCCCGTGGCGCTGCCCCGAGTGGGGCAGCGATGCTGGGCTCTCACCTGCCTCCTTTTCTACCTCCTCCTCCTCCTCCTGCCGGCAGGACGGAGCGGGGGCCGCCGCCGGCCTCCTTTATATAGCGGCGGGGGGCGCAGCCTCCGAGCCGAGCCGAGCCGAGCCGCAGCGCCCCCCCGCGGCCCGAGGCTCCCCCCGCGCCGCCCCCGCGCCCCGAGCACTGGGGGGGGGCCGTGGGAAACGCGCCCCGCTTCGGGCCCCGGGATGCTCGAAGCAGAAAGGAGGAGCTGGTCCCCAAAAAGGGGAGCCCGCAAGGTGAGGGGAGGGCGTCGGGGTGGAAAAGGGGGGGGGGATAAGGTGGAAAGTTAGCGGGGGTGCGTGGGGAGCAGGGTGGTGGTGGGAGCTGCGCGTGAAAATTATATGTGCGGGGGGGATACAGGAAAAATTGGGGAGGGTATTTATTGGGCATGTAGAGATAGGACAAGGAGAACGGCTCTAAAGTAAAAGAGGGAGGTTTTGATTAGATATTAGGAGGAAATTCTTCCCTCAGAGGGCGGTGAGGCCCTGGCACAGGCTGCCCAGAGAAGCTGTGGCTGCCCCATCCCTGGAGGTGCTCAAGGCCAGGCTGGATGGGGCTTTGGGCAACCTGGTGTGGTGGGAGGTGTCCCTGCCCATGGCAGGGGGTTTGAGCTGGATTGGCTTTAAGGTCCCTTCCAACCCAATCCATTCTGTGATTCCATGATTCTGTGAAATTAAGGCTCTGTAACACATAAATGGTTCATAGCAGATTATTCAGTGGGGATCTTGGGCTCTCACTTTCCATGCTTTCCAGGGAAAACCAGCCTCTGTATGCTGTCACCTCGGGTCTGGAATCCAGGCACAGGTAGGCATCTGCTGGGGAAGGCACGATGTGGGCAGAAATGTTATCGGGCAGAAACGGGGCTTGTCCATGGCAAAGCTTTTCCACGCCTTGTCTGGCTGCTCTCCAGTTCTCCCTTTCTCTTTCACTTCAAAACAAACAATAAAATATAAAATTAATTGGAGGCACAAATTTGCTTTTCAGTGAAACTCGCAACTCGAACAGTAATCCTCATCACTTTTGCCATGTTTAAATTCTTGCCCTGGGGTTTTACTCCTGTTAGGGGAGTAAGCTTCATGGTGCAGGCAGGGTCTCTTTGTTGTATGTTTAAAGCCTTATCTGCACCGTGTTACAGCTATCTCGGTGAGTATTGTGGTATTCTTGATGAGCTAGCGCTCATTGCCTCCATCGGCTGTTAAAATCAGCAGCAGGCACGAGATCAGATGGGAGCTTTATGATCTGTGTCTAATGCTGGGCGACTCAATTAATTTTTATGAAGTCCTCCAGGCAGATGCACGCAGAGCTACTCAGGAAGAGGATGCCAGCCAGATGCCACATGGCCTTCTCCTGCCCAGAAGCCCCTACGACAGCTCTTGGAGACACCAGGAGAAGAGCCAGGACTTCAGGACATGCATTCAGAGGCGTGAAATTACATGTAACTGGAAGACTGGGGAGACCTGGGCAGGAATATCCGTGGTCTGCATCCCAAATCAAACCTAGCCCTTTGGCAGCTGGGATCCAGATCAGTGAGCATCCCCGAAAAATATCCTTGCCCGGTGCCCACCTGATCAGGCTGATGTTATGGTCTCATGTGGCAGGGCAGTCGTATCACAGGGTGTATCCTTATTTCCCAGGAATGCGATAGCTTCCTTATTTCTGCCTGTGCTCAAACACGCTGTGCTTGCATCTGTCTGCAGTTTAAAGTGCCAAGTACATCCCTGTGGCACCATCAGTCTGTCTTCTATCCTTAAAGGACCTTCGTTTAGAGTTTGTTCTTCCCTGCTGAAAAAAAAAGTAGCTGTATTTCCCACCCTCATCCCCACCATCACTACCGTGTGGACTAAATACTTGAATACATGGACTCTTGAACTATAAAGACAATGGAGATGAAGCATCTCAGTGGGTGAAGTGGCTGAGAGCATCCCTCTGGCCGGCACGAAGGAGGACCCTGATGAGACAGGCTCTGGCAGCTTTAGCTGTGGTGGGTTAGGGATGGAGAAATCTTGCTGTTGATGTTTCCCTCTCATTTACTCCATCCCAGCCACCCAGACACCTTGTACCCCCAAGCACTTCAGCCACTGACTTTCAGAAAGCAGCAACAATGCTTGTCATATCAGAAGGCATCGCCAGGAGACTCCTGAAGTCAGGGGCTTACATGGGAGGCAGCCTTTCACTGCCCTCAGTTTACACTAGAGCCTGAAAGGACCCACTGGCTATATTAAAACGGTGTCATAATTGTGGAAGCCCAAATTCATGCAAGATATTAATCAGACTGCCAAGATCTGTTATATGAAAAAAAACAAATCCGTGCTGGCATTGAGTTTCTCTCCTCAAAAGAACATTTTAGCAAACAATTATCACACCGAGTGCTTGACTTCTGATCGCAGAGCTACTGCAGTCTAAAAGATAATTCATGCCATTATCACACCTAATTAAAAGCTACTTATCTGCAGAATGTGGGCTCCACTTTATTTTTAGATTCCATGCAGAGGTGAAATTATCTGCTGGAGATAATTCACCTAAACTTGTTTTTCTTAAGCATTTGAGAGAGAGATTTGTAGCCCATACAAATAAACAGTGGAATATTTCACCACTCCAACAAACAAAAATACATTGATTACACTGTGAAGTGTAAAATAAAGTGATGAGAAGCAGCGGGTGACTTTAATAAACGGGGCAGAGCACTTTCCAGTGCTGTTTCAAGCCACAACCACTGTCAGTGTGTTTTAGAGCAAGCTGCTGCAGCTGCAGAGAGGTGGCAGAATAGCCTCACACATAGACCTGCAAATAAAACAGCAAGGAACCCATGGCCCAGAACAGCTTGTGAGCAAGCAGAGTGTGATCAGGGCTGGATGTGACCCTGATGGGGCTGGGAGGCCACATGTCATGGCCACGATGGGCCCCCCAAACCTTCCTTCCCTTGTCATAAGGGCATGGGTTGGAGGCACAGTGGAGGCACCCAGGCTTCATCCCTCATGTTCAAACAAGCACCCCAATGCCTGTGATATATACTCTGCTTCATGCAATAAAGCACTATGCCTGTGGGCTGAAGCACAGCTATTAGTTTAGACAGCATAAATTTAAAAAAAAAAAAAAAAAAAAGCATCTTCATATTAATAACATTGTCTTAGGGCCACAAGGGCACCAGATGGGAGAGCAGGATCAAGGGATGTGTAGCATGGATATAGCCAGTCTGTGTCATTTGGCCTCAGGATCAGAGAGTGGCTCCTGGCTGTGTTTACTTAGTAGTAAATACAGAGCTGGTGGTGCCAGAAAGCTGCACAAGGCTTATTTCTCTGCAGAAATAAGTGAGAGGAATGAAAGAATTCAGCTTTGCAGAGTTCTGGGAAACAACACGAGTCAAAAAAAGATAGATAGATAGATAGATAGATAGATAGATAGATAGATAGATAGATAGATAACCTCCACACATGCTTAGGTCAAGCTGCAGCATCATATTAAGGCTATTAGTCCCGGAAGACTTCTCAAAGGTTGTTGTTGCACCAGGGAAGATGCATCTCAGATCTGCATGAGGGAGGGTGCACAGAGCATCTCCTGGGATGCCTCCCCAGGAGCAGGAGCACTGCCAAAGGCAAGTGTAAAGAAAATGATGAGTGAGCAGGTGGGTGCCAAGCAGAGCATACTATAAGCAGGACAAGGACCCGGTGTGGCTCCTGGGGCCAGCTGGTTTTGTTTAAATGTCACCTTACACTTCACCAGCTAAAACTCAAGTGCTGACTTTCTTGTGTTGGAATGAAGCCATCTGATATTGACTTAAGCATCTTCTGGTCTTGAATAGCTGTAAACACATACATTGCATCAACACGAGGGGTGAGAATGATACTTAAACTGTTATCAGTACAATTAAAGTGGGACAAATACTGCATCAAAATAAACACTGAGGAGCTGGCTTGGACTATGGCTGTTGCTCTTTTCAACAGGAGAGAACCTGGCTCGTCGCAAACCCCCACAACCTGTGCTGGAAAGATGTAGTTGGAGCTCTATATAAATTACAGCTAAATCAGTTGAATCCCTCATCTGTGAATGTTGGCTGGCTAATTTAATGAGAAATAAAATGTTGCAGCCAGAGCAAATCTATCATGTAAAGCAAACAGTCTGGCCAGAAAAATATCAGCTTCATCCATCAAGCCAATTGATCCTTGATTCAAAATGAGGAGGAATATCTTGTATGCTGAAATTACTAGTGACTGAATATCCTGCTAAAACATATTGCATTAGGCACAGAAACAGCAATAACCTGATCATTTTTGAGTGGAGTACAACCAAGTGGTGAGGATGAGTGCAAATACTCTTTTTTTTTAAATGTCTCTGATTATTTTAACCCGTAAATTCAAAGTCTTCTGGGATCACAATAGTTGCCTCTCTGAGCTGTGTTACTGCTTGATAACAGCAGCAAAAACACTGCAGACAGATGATAAAGCAGTTTGATGTGAGTTCTTGTGAATGACACCATGGAAGAAATCCGTCCCGTGAGAGCCAAGGAATCCCAGTCATGAAGAAGAGCAATTGCAGGCAGATAAAAATGGCAGCTTGCTCAGCGCATCGACCTCCTGTCTGAACAAATAAAATTGAATGCATTTACTTAGACTAAGGGGACTTTTCATGTGAGTGATTTCTAATCATCATGAGTAAGACTGCTCAATTTAAGTAACAAATACACAGTCCTTTCAATTTTTGTTCTGATTTTTAGTAAGGAACCATTATAGTGGAGGAAAATACTGTGATAGTCTGAGCAAAATGACTCTATACATTTTATGAACTTTCATTGATTCATGACCCTGCTCCACGTGGGGTCCCTCCCATGGATGCCGTCCTTCCTGAACTGAGCCTGCAGGGGCTGCCCACAGGCTGCAGCTCTTCAAGCACTGCTCCCACACGGCTCTGTCCCACGGGGTCCATCCCCCAGGAGCAAACTGCTCCAGCACGGGTCCCCCACGGGTGGGGGCAGCTCCCCCCAGCCCCCCTGCTCCTGCGTGGGCTCCTCTCCACGGGCTGCAGCTCCGGCCTGGGGCCTGCTCCTGCGGGGGCTCTCCATGGGCCGCAGCCTCCTCCAGGCCACATCCACCTGCTCCACCGGGGGCTCCTCCACCCATGGGGGGCTGCAGCGTGGAGATCTGCTCCATGTGGGACCCATGGGCTGCAGGGGTACAGCCTGCTCCACCAGGGGCCTCTCCACGGGCCGCAGGGGAACTGCTGCTGCCTGCCTGGAGCACCTCCTGCCCTCCTGCTGCACTCACCTGGGGGCTGCAGGGCTGCTGCTCTCTCAGCTCTCACCCCTCTCTCCCAGCTGCTGTAGCTGGCAGAGTTGTTTGATTATATCAGGTGTATCATGCAGCTTTAGGGCTAGAAGGCAGCTGGTCCCACAGAAAAGCTGCCTTAGCAGCCAGCCAGGCCAGCTCTCCTTCCTTCCTGAGCGCCCAACAAGGAAAGGGGCTGGAGGGAGTGGGGAGGAGATGGTTGAGCAGCTCCTTCTCCATCTGACAATGGTTGTGAAACCGCAGCCTGAGCATTAAACCCACAGCCCACACTTCAGAAGTAAATGACACGTGTAGCAGAGTTGTCCTGTGCAACCAACAGAAAGCATATACATCTCTGTTCAGAAACCATGGATAGGAGAAAGGGCCTGGACCTAAACTTAACAATGTGTTAAAATCAAGCTGGGGACATGCACACACCCTGCTGTTCTCCAGTAGCATCCCTTTGTCCATCATCCTCTCCATCTCTCTGGAGATCCACAGTCCATAATTCAGGCTCCTGCTCCATTCACCATCCTCACTACCACATTCTCCATCCACCAGCTTGACAAGTTCTTAATTTGTCTGAGGATGAGGGAGAGGAAAATGTGGCTGTTAAAAAGAAGCAGCTCAACACTCTCGGAAATTTTACATCAAGTATTCAGGCTCTCACGAGATGTGACTGAGTTCAGTGGATAGTGAAGCAGTTTTACCCATCAGAACTAATGACACAGAGGAGGATGTGTCAGAGACTTCAGAAATACATCTTAAATACATAGGGATGGTGCATAATGATGTAGAGGATGAAGAGGCAAAAGCAGGATCCTCCAGACCATTCCCTGGAGGGGACACAGGCTTTCTGGAGAGTTCAGTGTTCAGAAAGGCCTTGGCTGCTTTATCTGTGAGAACGAACACCCAGCACAAGTCTTTTCCTGTGAGTGTTTTCAGTGCCTCTTTCTGAACGCTCACATTCAGCATCATCTTCCTTGGTTGAATCAAGATCAGTCAGGTCAATCGAGTGTGAAGGACAGAAAGGCGGATCATGGTTGGGCGCTCAGACAGAGCAGCCAAGATCATCTCAAGGAGTATTCTGCTCATTAATTCTGATGGGAAAATTGCTTTGCTATCCATTTCAGGGCTGTCTCACACTTTTCAGGAACTTGTTCTTGATGGGAAGTGGGGTATGTCTTCATGCTAGCCAAAGTAAGGCTGGAGGCAGTTTACAGCTCTTTCAAGACCCATGATCTGAGTTCCTGAGGCACTGAATGTTGCTGCAGGATGAGCAGGAAAACCCAAGCACATCCACAAACGCAGCTGAGATGGTCCTGTTTTGTCGTGGTGTCAGCTAGATTTCCTTTGAGTGTGTTTAGGCTATAGCACTGAAGGAAACAGCAGCTGGTTTACAGTAGAGCTGCCATCACCTGTGGTATGGATAATTTGTAGGGAAAAGCTCGGTGTGAAATAAACATCTGAAGGGTGAAAACACATGCACAGATCAGGAACAGGTGGAAAACAACAGTCACACAGTCAGAGCCAGGAAAGGGAAGGGAACAGACTCTGCAAAATCCTGGAGGTGTGGATGCAGGATAACAAGGTTGGTGGAGCTGGACGGGGGATTACAGCATTCCTGCCTGGCAGGGATGCTGTTCCAGGGAGCAATGCAGCAAATGAAGTGGAAGAAGGAAAAATTATGTCAGTGACCCTGACAAGCTCCAAGGCAGCAGAGGGCTTCAGAAACTGTTGGGCGAGCAGCAGTGATGTGCTGGCTGCAGCCTTTGCCATGGGGGTGGCTCCACACAGCAGCCACAGAGAGAGGGAGCTGGGAAAAAAAAAAGAGCCCATCTGTGATAAAGTTCATGCTGCAGCAACTGGAGATCTTGTGCTATGAGCTGTACTGCAAGGACCTTTATTTACACAGTGTTTATATTAAAACCTGTGCCTGTTCTTTTGTGCTGTCCTCTTATATTCTTATCTGTCAAGCATCTCTGGGTTTGTGGTACTACCCAGTAACACCCCAGTGTTTTACTGGCAGAGTTTAGACTCTCACACTGCCTCAAACACCAAAGAGCAGCAACTGGGACCAGAGCTGATCCACCTTTACGATTCAAGGAATGTCTGAGGTACTTCCCCTACTTGCTATCCACTGCTGCAAGGTTTCACCAGGCTGCAGAGACAACACAAGGTTCAAGAATTCCCTGTGGATGCTGAGGTTACCTCCTTGCCACCAGGGACTTCACTTTGAAGAGGGGGTGGCTGGGGCTAGCTGAATCCCTGCCTACCTGTCGATGCGTGCCTGGTGGTTTCATAGATTCATGAAACACAGAATGGGTTGGGTTGGAAGGGACTTTAAAGTTAATCTAATTCCACCCCCTTTAGGCAGGGACACTTCTCACTAGATGAGATTGCCCAAAGCCCCATCCAACCCAGCTTTGAACACCTCCAGGGATGGGGCATCCACAGCTTCTCTGGGCAACCTGTGCCCCGGCCTCACCATCCTCATAGTAAAGAATTTCCTCTGGATATCTAATCTAAATCTTCCCTCTTTTAGTTTAAAACTGTTTACTTGTGTCCTATCACTGCACTCCCTGACAGAGTCCCTCCCCAGCTTTCCTGTAGGCTCTTTAGGTACGAGAAGGTTGCTGTAAGGTCTCCCTGGAGCCTTCTCTTCTCCAGGCTGAACAGCCCCAACTCTCTCAGCCTCTTTGGAATTTGTCAGGGATTATCCCAGTCCTGGAGCACCATCAGCCTCCACAGCAGAGAAGAGGGACAGTCCCAGGGGAAGGGGAAAAAGCTGCTCAAGGGGCAAGCCCATCTTATAGAGCATCTCCCCAGGGGGCCCACTTGGTAGCTCCTTCCCAATGGACATTCCCTTAGGATATCACCTTTTGTACTTGACCTTGCTTTGTAACAAGGCTAAGTGAATACAGAAGCAATGGAGCAATGGGAAAAAAAAAAATCCACATTTAAAGAACTATAATGCACTTGCTCTTCTATAAATAATGTATATCTATAAGTCTGATAGGGTCAGAGGTCTGAAGTGGATATTTCTCCCCCTCTTCATCTCTTTACCTCCTTGATTACTAAGCACACCTGGGTTTTGCAAAGCTTTGCTGCACCAAGCTCAGAGGTGGACACGTTTTCATTCCTGGCACTTGACCTCTTATTCTGGGTACTGCATTTAACCAAAGCTAGCTCTAAGCCCCTCAAAAACTAGGATTACTGTCTCTCTGCCCCCCTGCCCCAGCAGCTTGGGGGGGACACATTCGGGCCAGGGGAACAGTGGGGGTTCTGGGGGACCAGCGCTCTCCCACCAACCACTTCTCCAGCCCAGGCTGCTGCCCACCCATCCCTGATGATGCCCAGGTGCCCACAAAAGGCCATGGGGCCTTGAGGAGCTTGAGACAGCTTGACCGGGGCAGGAAGGAGCTGGAGGAGATCTGCACCTGGACAGTGCACTGAGCACAGGAGCAGGGTGTGTGTGTGGTGGTGGGGAAGTTGTGGAAAAGTCCAGAAAGGGTGAGAAATGTCTCCTGTAAGGAGAGCATTCATATTTAAAAATATACATACAAATCAGGAGCAGGAGATGAGAGGAGCTGGCATCAGTTCTTACCCTGAGTGGTCTTGGAGCTAGAAATTACACAAACTTGAGCAAGCCCATCCTGTTCTTCTTAAAAATGAGCAGTATGTATAGATGCCAACTGCACTGACATCTGCTTTGTCCTTAATGAGTGATAACTGAAAATGTCTCTTCCCCCCTTAAATATGCATTGTATTGACATAACCAGAAGTCATTCCAAAATGTGCAGGCAATTAGTGATAATCACATTTCAAATACCAACTAACACAGGAGTTAATATTCATCTAGAGAGTGAGAATCCTTGTGTCATATTTAAATAATTTTATTTAACTAAAGTGATGCTGATGTTAGTTCATCTTTCCGCAAGCACATCTCTTACTCTGCTACCCCACCCAAAACAGTTCTCTGAAACCCCTTTCTGTATTAAATGTATTAAAAGCCTGTAGCATCGAACACAGTTTGATTGTTTTGCAAGCTGCAGCTATGATAAAACTCATTATAGGAGGCCTCACCCCCTTGTTTCAGATGCTCACAGGGAAAAAACCCACCCTTGAAAAAGCTACTGAGCCTGGTGGCAGTAGAGTCTTGCCCTGCATCAGTCAGCTATTGCCTGTCCCAGTATGATTCAGCATTGCCTGCAGCAGTAAAGAGCTACATTTAGCTTTGTTTCTCCATTTTTGAAGTCAGGTATGAAATTATATACCGAAAGGTGAAATCTTGTATGAAAAGATAATGTTGCTATTAAGCTGGAATTTCATAGCCATCCTGGAATCAAATGGCTGAGCAGCTGCACTTGCCTTTAGTTTTTAGATGGCACTTATTAGCAAAAAACTGTTTCATAGCCTAACTCGAGCACAAAACCAAACACCTAAATCTGTAAAAGTTGGGCTTTTCTGTATGGCTTTATTCAACTGAAAGAGAGAATAATACCCTCTGAGCTAATAGTTGTTTCTGCAGGGATTTTCTTTCTCTCAGTGTGGCTGAGATGCTGGATCTCTCGCTAAATTGGTCATATATGCTCAGCTCAGCCTGTCCTGAGTCTGGATGATTTAAAAAGGATTATGATCCAGGCTGAAATTGCAAGCCAGATCTAGGGCATCTGAGCCTGCTGTATTGTTACTGGAAGTTGCATTGTCCGCCAGCGCCATTCAATCCCCGTGCTTTCTGCATTCAGTTCTTATAAATACAGTAAATACTGCCTCGAGCTTAAACTGTGCTTTTTCAATTGCAGGTCTCAAAGCTGGCAACAAATAGGAGATAAGCATTGCTAACAAGATTTTGCTGAAATCTAGGTAGGGCTATTCAAACAATTTTCCTGTGAGCTCCCGTGTTTAAGATAGGAACCTGTCATGCCAAGGAGCAAGCTTATGTTTCTGCTTCTGACACAAATCTCCTGATAGGGTTTTAATAAATGTCGCCTTTTGGTCACCTCCTGAGAAAGGATGTGGGTTCAGGACTGCTACTTTCGGGAAGTGATGGAGAAAGCATATTTTAACCCAGTATTGGTGTTTTTTTTTTTCAGTTCTGAAAATGAGTTTGGAGTGCTTCATGCACTGAGTACATAATCGCCTCTGGCTTCACGTTTCCTTCTGGTTTTCTCTCTTTGCACAGACTTGCATCTATTCTCAAATAATTGTAATTTCATTCTTCTGTCCTTGAAAACTGGCTCTTGTATGAAATAATGTCAAATTCTAGCCTCCCTTCACACGGCATGTCATATTGTGCTTTTCTTACGCCAACTGATGAGAGGCACCAGATGACAAGGAGCTTGTTTTAAAGCCTTTCCAATGGCATTTAACTTGCTAATTAAAACCCAAACTTCAATAAAATGTCAGTTGAACTGCAGGCGTCAGTGGAGGGAGGATATTCTTCCATTTTTTCGAGTTATTGGGGAATCCCCAAGAATAAATCTGACTTCGGGGGGGATTGCAGCTGCTGCCACAGCAGCAGTGCCTGGTGAAAGCTGCAGCCTGCAGGCACCCCAGGAACCCCACAGGGACCCTGCTGTTCCTCCAGGCTGTCCCCGGTCAGCAGGGGGCAACACAATCCCAAAAAAACACGCGAAAACTTCGCAGGCAATGCACAGCCCCAGCCCACACGTCCCTCTGCTAACCTGAGTAAGGATGAGGCTTCAATCTACCGCAGCAAATGAAATTTTTTGTACCAGTAAAAACTCTTTCCTCCAGCTGATAAACGGATGAAAGAACACGACACAAGCAAACTGCATACAGTTATCAAGCTCCCAGTAAAATATTACAGACTTTCTGTCTGTAATAACCAACCAGCAACAGGCTATGGCAAAAACTGCGAGCCGGCTGCATGCACTTTAAAGATGAGTTCACCGCATGAAAATGGGGCAGACACTAAGCTGGAGAAACAAACGAATGGAAATTCTGGTGTGAGGTTGACAAGAAATTGTAAGAAAGCAATTTTCATGCCTGATGGCAATGGTACAACTCTAGGATGCTCCTCTCCTGGATCCACAGAGCTTGCGTCGGGTTGGGGTTCAGGTGAGGGCAGGCACGTCTGCGGTGAGGATGCTCAGCGGAAACAGGAGGAAATGGCAGATAGGAAACGTGGCAGGAGAGAGTCATCCATGGGAGATTTCTGGGCTTTTTTTTTATATATATACATGTATATATAAAAATAGCTGCTGTCTGTATGCCAAGTCTTAGAGAATGTAAAAGCCATATCAGCTCGGATCAAGTGCCCATTTATGTTTTTCTGACAATGACCAGAAGTAGACACCTAGATAAATGCTTAAAGCAAGGAAATGCCTGTAGAGATAGTGCCCAGAATATCCTGAAGCCATGTATGTTCTCTGTCAATCTCCAGCCTAGATATTCAGGTGAAAACAACTGTAACTATCCCATCCCATCCCTAAATTTCTATCCCCTTTCAGTTCCTAGTACTAGATTTGACATCAGGGACTGCCTGAATGATGGGTGGTATTCACCAGCCCTTCATTGATTCCTCGGGTGACTCTAAACTCTTGGAGACCTTTATCATTCCTTCTTTATTCCCCATCCTGGAGAGGAAAAACCTCACAAGCGAATGCCTTCTTTCCCATTCTGCGACACAGCATCCTGCATCTTACTGCAATGGCATCTGTTCGCATCCCATTCCCGTAGTGGGAGCGGCAGTTCCAAGTTTCCAAGCCATGCACAGCTTTTCTGCTCTCCTCCAAATAGTGCCATGCCAGCATATCAGATATAATGCGGTTGCTATGGAATTCAGCTTCCCTATTGCTGTGAAAGGCTCTTGCTCGTTTAGCAGCATGCTTCTCAATGGCCAGGGCTTGGAAGTGTCTCCAGCATCTGGCACACCAGAGGCAGCTGCTGGTGCCTCTTCAGGTCTTGATGACCCAATTCTCATTTTCCATATGGCTTCTGACCAAACAACCGCCCATCATTTTTCTTTTTTTCCTCTTTTCTTTATGAAGCGTGATGAGCTACTAAAGATTTTTGAACAGAAATTTCCATTTTTGGAAAGGGAAAAGGCATAAATGCAATCTGTAGCTTTGCTTGCTACCAGGCTGCTCACTGCCACCGAATGCATTTCTGCAAACGCCATGGCACCCTTTGCTGCTTACTGAGCCCGATCTCTGAATTGATGCTGGAGGGTTTCAAAACTGATTCGTGACTGCTACATTGTTGGCTGCCAGGGAAAATATAGCATCCCACTGGGTCAAAGGAACCAGCAGCCTCACCAAAGGAAGACCAGACACAGTGGACTGCCTCTTGCATATCACTGCAGAGCTGCCTGTGAAACCAGAAGAAAACTGGAGGCTGTCAGGGGACATTTACTCAAACTTTCAGGGTCAAAATATCAGGCTCCAACCCAAAATGTGTAAAAGTGATGCCCTCTAGCACTAGGCTAGCACTCATTTCAGCAAAAGAGAAAAACCTTCAGTTGGTAAGCATCTGTGTGACTAGAGAGCACTGATTTTTTCATAGAAGAGATAGGAAATAGTTAAAGTAATGTAAATGTTTTTTTATTAAATCACAACAACAAGAATAATCCTTATCTTACAAAACAAGTTGGACCTGTTTGAGCGAATAACGAGTTGGCAAACCAGGGTGAAGCTTAGTGATGCCTGCCAGCCGCCCACAGGCTGGGTGGTGTTGGTCAGAGGAGGAGAAATCCTTCTCCTGCTGGGGCTGAACCTGGAAAACATGATTCGGAAGAACACCTCGGGATTTGCTTGTTACAGCCTAGGCAGGTCAAAAGTAAGATTTGGAATATTGGAATGGGGTATCTTCCAATCTGCCCCATCAAAACAATACAGGAGGATGGAAAACCCTGTTAAAAAAGGGACTTCAGTGAGTGCTGAGCTCAAAAGTATGTTCAGTGTCTTCTAATCTCTGGGAAGATCTGTGGGGGAGGACAGGGCTGTCCTGGGAGATGAGGGCATGTGGTTACACATCGTTGTGGTTAGTTAGGCAGCCTGCCATGAGGCCAGGAAAGCCCCGAATTCCCCAAAGCAGCTAACTCCCATGGGGAGCCACTGCACTGCTGCAGAGCATGAAAAAATCTTCCAGCAATCTGCTGGTGTAGGAGGGTCCTCATCAGCCCCCCAGCTTGGGCATTGAGGAGGCACAGATACATTTAAAATGCAGATTTGCATTCTGATGCATGAAAGTACACATAACACCGGCTATTTAAGGTGGAAAAGAAAGAACCTGTGTGGCCTAGCATTTTGTTTGTACACAAAAACTGTGTCAGCACCATGGAGGCTGGTGCGTGCATGTGATCTCCCAGCAGACCTCATGGTCCTCTGTTTAGAAAAAAAATAAGAACCCCCCCTCCTGTACTGTCCCTGGGAGATTTTTAATTTGGATTTCTTCCCTCCCTGAAATCCCCTCTTCACCAGGGGAGGTGGTATTTAAGCGCTCTGATGTTTGCCAGCTTATGCCCAGCACAAGGACCTAGAAATACCTGTGTGAATATTTATAACAGCATGGGAAAACGGCAAAAATAATAAATCGCATTAGGAAGGTTCCATCAGTCACCTAGAGTGTCCCGTTCCCTTTTTACTGAGTGTGCTGGTGGGCTTGTGCTCGCCAAAGGGCAGCCAGGGCTTCAGAGGAGCTGTGCATCCTGAGCCGCGCATCCTCTGCCGGCGCAGCACAGGGAGGCGGTGTTGCATTGCCCGAGCTGAAATCCTCTCCGTTTCCCCTCATAACTCAAGTCACTCTTAGAACTGATTCAGAGCAAAAGTCTTTATTCAACCTTCTTTGTTTTACCAGTGGGAGCTTTGTGTTTTCCTGCCCTATTTGGAACAATGTGCTGGGTAATACTTCAAAGTCATTTGGAAAAAGAGAATGTGTGTATCGAGCCCTGAAACTCCTGCAGAATAAAGAGAATTTGGGAACAGGGTTGTGGTTTTTGTGTTTTGTTTTGTTTTGTTTTCAATGTAGATTATGTTATCCGGTTGACGGGGAATTGTTACTGACAGCTTCAGGGATGGAAATGTGTTTGCTGTGGATTAGACAGACTTTATTGCTCCTGCTCCTAATCACATCAGTGTTAATGAATGGAAAGTTTGTTTTGCAGTTGGGAAACCAATTAATCTAACTCTAACACTCTAGAAACAGGACTCCACTGTAAATCTGTTGCCAGTGCTCCCCTGATGAGGCGTGGTGAGCAACAAGTGCTGTCAGAAAGTGTTTCATTCACCGCTGTAGCAGACTCTGCCCTAAGATGCATGCGCTGCTGCTGTATGAATGGCACTCCAAATCTTGAATCATTCATCACAGGAGTCTGCAAATGAAGAACCCAAACTCTGGGGGCTCTCCAGAAGTACTTCCTGAAGTTTGGCTAATCACACGAATTTTTCATTTGGAGTTTGTAATACCTTTGTAGTTGATAATACCAAATGATGCTTTAAGGATATCAGAGGTCGTGCAGCTCCCTGTGACACATTTGCTACTTCTTGTTTTCCTGGAATTATTCAGCCTTTGTTTCTCTTGCAGTACATGTGTGTATCAGGACTGACACAGCAGATAGAGGAACCGCAGAGCTGGGCGTCGTTGGACTTCATGTTCTTCTTCAAGGTCTCAGGGAAGAAAACTGAGATACTGAGATGAGAACCAGCCTTTGGCTCACAAACTATGAATAAGAAGATTTTGTTTTGTTTCTTGCAGTTTGGTTAATTTGTACTCAGCTAATTAAAAATCACCCTTCGCAAAAATAAATCCCATCAATGACTTAATGCCAGACCACAAAACAGGATGTGTAATAATCCATCTAATCCTTTATTCACCTGGAGGGGGAAAAAAATCACATTAAACCAAAAAAACACCGTGATGCTCTTTGCTGAGGCTTGTTTACCTGCAGGCCCTGAAGTTTCAACATTCTTGTTTAAACAAGTTTCACTCCTTGGGAGAAGGCAAATCAAATGCTGTTCTCGTGACTATTCCCACCAGAGAGTGGTGGGACATGGGACATGGGACATGCTGAGTGTTTTTCCATGTACCTCCTCCCCGTCTATGGCCACCCAGACCCACTCCTCAGATCTGTGAGGCTACGTGGGCTAGTACTGCTGAGCTGCCTTTCCAAATCGATGCTGCAAAGCCCCAAATCAGGTGTGGAAAGCAGCAAACACAAACCATTGATCTTTCTGCTCACTGTGTGCCTGTGTCACCCATGTCCAGCTCTGCCGTAGCTGCTAGAAGTCAAGGTATCATTGACTTGAGGGTGGACAGAGAAATGAGATTGTGGAGGCACCTTTGGTTGTGCAACCTGCATCTGGTTATAATTTCTAAAAGGTTCAACTTTGTGTTTGAATCTCCGGCCAGTTCTCTTGCTTTTCAAAGAAGTGTTTTGCACAGAAAAAAATATAAATCCCTGATTCCTAAATTCATCGCTTTCTCCTGTCTCATGGCCACAGCTGCTTTGTAACCTGGAAACCCATCTGAATTTCCTAACTGATAATTTTGTCACGTATTAGCATAATGGTTCACATAAATAGACTGCTTGAATATGAATGCAACCATTGCTGCCACTCTTCACCTGCAGCAGGCATGACGAACGCAGTGGGTCTGTTAGTGATTGTTCATCTTCTTTTGCTCAGCCTTTGCAAAACCTTTTATTTTATTTTATTTTATTTTATTTTATTTTATTTTATTTTATTTTATTTTATTTTATTTTATTTTATTTTATTTTATTTTATTTTATTTTATTTTATTTTATTTTATTTTATTTTATTTTATTTTATTTTATTTTATTTTATTTTTGAGAAGGGATCTTACTGTAAGCAGCAGTGTCCTGATATACCATGTTGTCCCAAAGATGTTGCCATGGCCAAAAGATCCGACCTGTCTTTTTAGGTAAGAGTTTAAGATAAATCAACAGCCAATGCAGGTAGTATTGCTGTTTCTCCATTGGAAATAAAAATCTGAAAGTAAAAAAAAAGTGCTGAGATATTTATACTGCTCACCTTCAGGGTTTCTTTATAAGATCACATGTTGGGCATGGTGTGCAAGTAGGATTCTGAGGCAGCATTTCTCCTCCTGCTCCTGAATGTTTATTATTCCCCTTCCTGCCTTCATACGTGCGTTTTCACAGATTCACTGTAAGAGAACTGCCTGTGTGCCATTCAACAACCAATTCTAGCACTGCAACGTGTGCTCCAGAGTGTCTGCCTGACACTGCTCTCACATCCTTTCGAGATGTATAAAGGCAACAAGAATAGCACCAGATGGCAATGGGAATGGAAATGATACGATGTACGTACGTGATGCGATTTTCTTTTTTTTTTTTTTTCTTGTGAATAAAGCATCTTGTGAAAAGAGGAATTAGATGCAGTATTTATAACAGCCCTTCATAAACATCCCCAAATTCTAAGCAGAAGACAAAAGGCATGAATCATATCACAGCAGGCGCTATAGCTGGGGAAGTGGCCTTTATGAAGATTGCTTCCGTAATTTGGGCTCCAGAATGAAAGAGAGCTGCTCTTACGAGATCTGTAGGAAGTTGATAATGGCTTATTTAATTGTAGTATCACTAATAAAATCTGGGTTTTCATCAAGAACATTTCCTTAGCTAAAAATGCCACGATTCTTCAAGCTGTGGTTTGATCCTGTTAATTTTGTCTATAAATGATATAAAGCCAAAAAGGCAGATTGGGACATTATAGTTTCCTTTAAAAGGAAACTTTTAGGCTGTGGCTGCAAGCTATGCTTTACAAGAAGGTAAAACCCATAGTAAGTGATTTGGTAGGCAGAAATAAAACAATTACTCATAAAACTGAAATTGGAAAGCGTGGAAAATTATTCTCTATAAATAAAAGAGGAAGAGGGACTAAGAGGGACTATGCTGTTCTCTGTATGACTCGACAGCTGAGTATCTCCCATCAATTGACAAGAATTAAAGGTGATTCTCCTGCATCATTTTCCTTGGTTTGGTGATAATTTTGAGTTCTTACTCTAGAACAGCAGTTGGCCTCACTGAACTTGCATTACAGTGTTTGTACCAGAAGAATATCACCACGTTCATAATACTCAAGTAGAGAAAATCCTGAAATTGAAAGGATTTCAATAAGGCTGTAGGTCAAGTGATCTGAAACAACTTGTGATGACTATACTAAATATTATAAGACCCTCTCTATCCCCAGCATTGATGGATACCAACTATCAAATCAAAGGGATCTATATATACCAATCACTTTCTGATGGAGCTGGTTTCTGGCATCTACACTAGAAAAAAATGTTGAAATAAATATAAGTTAATATTAGAATTTAAATGTAAAGTATTGTTATACCTGTCTTCCCCACTAATAAATAGCAAAAAAAAAAATATATATGACAAAGATGAGAGTAAATCTCAGGTGATGCAGTGATGCCAGCTCTGGTTTATACCTAGATTTTTCCTTCTGAAAGCAGGTAGTGATTTTTTGTAAAGCCAACAGTTAGGGGCATTAGTGAGCTGTGCATTTTGTTGCACCCAGAGAGCTGCCAGATGTTCCCTGTTATACCTACAACCACGGGCCAGTAGCTCCTGTAAATTACAGGGCGATGCAGGGCAGCAATGGCCAAATACCCAACAACCAGGTGCTGATTTTACTATGATTATCACTGTGTCCATGATGCTGTCATTGTGCCCACTTTTTGTGTGCCCTGCATGGCTAAATTTGGTGTTTCCTTACTTTTGTGTCAGCCATCCCCAGTGCAGAGTCCACAGCTGGACCCAGAAGATGCACAGAGGGTACAAAAGATGTATGCACCACAAGGGTGAAGAAACTCCTCTTCTTGCATGTAGACATTTAGCCTCAGTGGCTAAGCTACGGGAAGGCCAGGAGGAAAAGGAGGCAATGAGATGCTAATGGGAATAAATATATCGCCAAGAGGACAGGTCTCCAGCTCGTTAGGGCTTCAGTCACCATGGGAAGATAAGGCTGGGGCATTGCTTGGCACCCTCCCGTCAAATTGAGGAACTGCAAACGATAGCTGACAACAGCTCAAAGGAAAAGGAGGGATAAAAGCAGAGCTTTGGCAAGCAAAGCTTCAAAGCATGAAAAGGCAAAACCTCCTCAGAGCCGTCTACTTGCAAGAAATATCCGTCTGCATGCAGATCACTCCCAACAATAATAATAGCCTCGAGGGGATAGGCAAGATATTATGAGCGGCATGAAATCAAACACTGCCAGCTATGCCACCGCAGTCCCACGTAAGGCATGGCTGAAATGATAACCACCGCTCCCTAATAGCAACTTTCCTGTGATATCGCGCAGCATTCAGAAAGATGATGAGCATGAAAAACAGGGTGGGAGGCAGGGAGATTTATTACACAGAAATTTACAGCTTTGTCGTGGCTGAAAGACATGCGTTGCTATTGCTTTTAGGCAAACTGTTGGAGTAAATTTGATCGCATCCAACACTTTACATATTTTCATCAGCAGGGGGAAAAAAAAATCTATAGGCAGTAATTTGGGAAATAAAAACTCAAAATGCAATCAGAGAATAAACATCACCTGTCAGTTTTTACTAGCTGAAGAAAATGTCAGGAAAAAAATGGATTTGGGGGGTAATTATTGTTTCCATTTCAGATGTGCTGTCTGGTGGGACTCAGCGACTGCGACAGGCTTGCTCTGATAATGCCAGCAGTGTCACAACGCTCTGAGGCTGACAGCTTATTTTCTCATGACTGCTTGAGACACAGAGGACGAACTCATACCATCGCACAAGAGCCAGTGATGAGGAAACCGAAGCCCTTCATACTTTGCTGCAGCTGCATGGAGCAGATTCCCAAGGGGTGTTAGAGCATCCATTGCTTTTCACCTTCCTGAAGGAACTGCAACCGTTTTCTACTTGCAAGCTTGTCGTCCTGCTGAGAGCTTGTATTTCTACAGCACATCCAGTATTGAGGGGGAATGAATAAGGTGTCATAACAAGCAAGCAGCCACTTGCTTTGTCTTCCTAAATTCCTTTATCACTACAGAACACATTAATTTATTATAATAGCTACACTCATGTCCTAATCTGCACCCACAGCATTCGTTCCGTTATGGGCTGTGCTGATACGGTCGTTGCACAGGTGTCAGTGTTAACAGCCATGAAACATCACAAAGCACTTTTGGGAGGAGGTATAATATCAGTGGTCCTACAAATCCCACCTTTTTCATGTTTTTTCCATTGCAAAGTCATCTTTGAAGAGAATTTTTGTTGCATTTTTAACAGTTTCCCATGTGCTGCTCAAGAACAATATTACTGTTCAACAGCCTGGTGATTTTTCAGAGGAGAGGAGAGGAGAGGAGAGGAGAGGAGAGGAGAGGAGAGGAGAGGAGAGGAGAGGAGAGGAGAGGAGAGGAGAGGAGAGGAGAGGAGAGGAGAGGAGAGGAGAGGAGAGGAGAGGAGAGGAGAGGAGAGGAGAGGAGAGGAGAGGAGAGGAGAGGAGAGGAGAGGAGAGGAGAGGAGAGGAGAGGAGAGGAGAGGAGAGGAGAGGAGAGGAGAGGAGAGGAGAGGAGAGGAGAGGAGAGGAGAGGAGAGGAGAGGAGAGGAGAGGAGAGGAGAGGAGAGGAGAGGAGAGGAGAGGAGAGGAGAGGATTTCCTTCCCTCCTTTTTCATGCAGTATCTTCTACCTGAATTCAGCCAGTTTCATCACACAGGACCATAACACCATGTCACTGAGCAGAGATGCTCGGAGGGCAGGTCTCCCTGGAACTGTGATTTTTTGCTCACTTGCATTGGGCTGCACTGCAGTAGCCTCAAAGGATGGTGACCAGCGACACTGGGGCTGTGCCTTCCCTCCGTTTTTCCCAAATATGAATGGCTTTTCATCGTGGTTAGAGCCCACTGCAGTCTTTCAGTTGAACGAGAACCAACAAAATGCAGGTGGCCTTAGCTTTGTGACCCTGAGATTACCCCATCAGAAAATCTTTATTGCGAATGTAAAGCATATAGCTTGAGAGAAACACCAGCAGAGCAACTTCTGTCTCTGATGATTCTCCCTGGAGTTGCGCTCACCATTCTGACCTCCCAACATCCTCACAAAAGCTGTTCCTTTTAACAAATCTGACCACTGAAATGGATGTAATCAAACGGCACTTTCTGGAAAATATGCCCTGCTTTTCTTTATGGTAGGCAGTGTGATTCGTTGATCTTAAAATTTCACCCTAAATTTCTACCATTTCATAGCAGATTTCATACTATGTGATCCCAAAATTGAGCTGAATTTTCTACTAGCTTGGGAACAAAATCCACTTGCTCTTGAAAGGCTGCAAATAATAGCCTGCTCTCTTTCACGTGGTGTTCTCTGAACCCTGAAAGTACACCCATTTCCTTCAGTTGTTCTTGCTATAAAGGTAATTAGTATAATGGGTTTGTAAAAGTCTGAGGTGATTTCACCAAAAAAGTGTAAAGTGTTTTAAATTGAACTCATCAGCAATGAACTGTGAAATTGTATCGGGCTTAGGCTGAAGAACTGCACTACGATGAAAAATTAAATTGGTCTTTGATCGCTAATTTTGGGGGTACTTATTTAAAAATGTATTTTGCTCCTCTCAATTGAAGTAGTCTTGAGGCTATGTTCATTTTAGCAGCTCTTCAAAGACATGTAAATAATGCCAATCTTACTACGCAGGAAGACTCGTGTGGTGCAGAATAGTTAGAATACCAAATTTTCATCAGCAAATGCAGAATCCTGATGTGCTGGTTACAGCTGCAATTAATAATGTCAGCCTAATGGGCATGCATGCGCTGACAAATTTGATTTATGGTTACCAGGTCCAAATGCCCTGTATTTCTTAAGGTGTCTGTTCAGGAAAACTAGTATTTGTCAGCTGTCTTTTCTGGCCAGTCTCTGTGTGCCCATGAGCCTGATAAGTAGAAGAATCTTCTCATCCTCATGGTAAATAAAAGTATTTTAAATATTTCAGGTTGGACCTGTATTGTAACCACTATAAAAAAGCGTGCACCAGTTTCTGAAACCTCTGGAAAACAATTCAGCCCCACCTTATGGGGCTGAACACCGTGATGTTCCATTAACTTTGACCACAGTCCTGTTGTTTGCTTGTCCCACAGCACAAAAAATAGTAATGTTTAGGCAAATTGATTTCCTACTTTAGTTTATTAAGGGACAGAAAAATAATTGTAGAGGACAAGTGATAGCAGAAGCAGGGGAAAGCAGCAGAGGTGCATCCTAATGCACAGCAGGCAGGGCTTCTCCTTCGCAGCTCTGCCACTGACTGCCAGATTGTGTTGCAGGAGAAATGTGATCCAGATTAGCTGCAGGCACTATAATCACACTTAAGTCAACTTAGACTTTCTTCTAAAGTCGTGTTTTCATACTGGCTCTGCATGGCAAAGGGAGGTAGCCCGTGGCTGTCGTGTAGGCATAACACGACAGCAGTGTGGTCAGGCACCATCTGACCTGCAATAAATCTTATCAGCACAAAGTAGCGTTGGTGGTTTGGATCCTGGATGAAGCACTTGAAATTGGATTTCCTGTTTTGTTAGCCCAAGGCCTAAGGACAAAACCAGCGCCAGTTGGAAATGTTATTCCCAATCAGAGATTAAAAAGAAATAGCTAAGGGTGGAGAGGCGATGACAAAAAATAAGATAATGTTTCTGCTTGATTCTCACAGTAAATCCATTACGATCTTATAAATAATTATAATTATCAGTGATACTTTGTGCACATGCCAAAACGTCAGGCCAGACAGCCTGCCAGTCTGGCACAAGCAGCTTACACCCAAGCTGTGCATGTGGGCAGGGGCTGCTACAGCTCCTGGAGCATCCCAGGGGAGCTCCAGGCCCTCAAGGAGGCAGAGCTGGGCACGGAGCTGGTGCCTCTCTGACAATTCCTCCACAGTCATTTAAAGACTAAATAAAATTCACAGCCAGAAAATATGCAATAGAAAAGACAGACTTCAAGCTGTGATATTTCTGAATGAGCATGTCTCCATTTAGCTCACAAAGCGTTTTCATTTATTTATGTATTTTTGACAAAAAAAATAGTAACATACCTAATGGTGTTATAGTCAAGTCATCCAAAAGCTTAAAACCACAGAAGAGGGAAAAAAAAAAAGAAGATATTTCAAGTATTCACTGTCTCATGTGTCCAGCTTTTTCATTATTTGTACTCAAATACACTATGTGATATTATAAATCAATTTTATGCTTTTATTTGAACTACTGAAGACATTTAGTAGTGTCTTCATTACTGTCTTTCTGTTTTAAAATAGCAGAAATGTTCAGTTTTGTAAGAGAAACTTTTCCTGTGTTTGTGCTCAAAAAATTCTTCTTGTAAAGGATTTTTTTCTTAACATAAACTTGAATAAACTCTGTCAATTCTAAAAAGAAAAGGTACGAGAAGGTATAACCACTTCACTACTGAGGCTGAATCACCAGTGCTGAAATAGTGCATGTGGATGGAGCAGGACAGACAGAAAGTGAAACTGGTGCAAAACGAAAGTGAAGGTAAATAAAATCTTACTGCTTTCACCTAGAGGGGGTGGAGAGCAGCTAGACCTGCTGGTAACAGCTTGATTTTTTGCTTTCCAGCTCCTTTTTGTATTCTTCCACCCCTGCTTCCATGAGGTGTCAGTGCTGGGGAGCCAGTCATGGGACAACCAGGAATTATTCCCAGGTCACAGGCGTGCCAGAGGGAGAGGAGCTGCCAAGGCCATTGCAAGACCTCAGCCAAAGAGAAGTGGTGAGAGCAGAAGGATGTACGAAGTTGGCAGAAGATGCACCAAAGGAGGGCACGGGATAGCAGGGGTCTTGAAGTAGTCATGAAGAAAATCTTCACGACATTGTCAACAAGAATGGGAAAGTAAGCAGCAGACAGCAGCTGCTTGGAAAGAAAAGGAACAAAGAGCTGCGAGAGTCAGACGATGTTTTTCCTGGTTGTTTTTCAAGAAGGCTGGATAAATTTTGCAATCAAGTCCCAAAGTGCTTTGCTAGCAATCCTTTTTCGCACTAAGCAGTTAAGGCATGGTGTTCAGACACAGTCAGGGGGAGCAGACAGCACAGTGATGAACAGGAGGTGACTGTCAAGTCTGTTTTGCAAAAACCCTTGTTAGCTTCCCCACCACAAACCTTACCTTAAAAATAGACAGAAGGCAAAACTTGCTGCCCACAGTGAGGCAAACCTCATGCTCAGCAAGTTCTGATCGAGCTCAGAGAGCCACTTGCAAAGCTATCTGGAACATACTTGTGCCTTCTTGTAGAAAAAAAAAAAGCAACATGAACAGGCTAAGAGTTTTTTGCGGAAAGCTAAGAGTTTCTCCAGTGTTGTCAGTCAACTTCTCACCAACTTTCTGGAACAAAAGAAGAAAAAAAGACCATATTCAAAAAGTGCACTGGCTCTTACTGCAGCAAAATCTCCAATTTTATTAGTGTCAAGTTAATATGTAAAATTGGATATAAAATGGGAGATATCCCATTCATATACTATCACATTCACAACCACTGAACAGTGTGGGCCTTTTGGCCTTTCCCAGGAGCATAAAAAGTCATAGAAGACGATCTCTACTCGCTCTCTGGAAATGGGAGAGAGCCTGTATCTGATAATAAGGCAGCCCTAGCACAGAATAAAAAGAAAGGGCATGAAATAACAAGATGGTTTTCTGAGCAGGATGTGTGTGCACCTTAATGGAGATATTTCCAGCCTGTGTTATCGCCCACCTCTGCTGTGTGCTACAACTTGGTGACCCTCTCCCATCGCATACTGGGTAGCCAGAAGCCCAAGTAGTTCAAATTCCTCTCTCTGACAGTGGCTAACAACAGGTGCTTAGGAAACGGGATGAAACCCAAGCAAATGTTGTGCTGGCTGTTCTCGGTGTACCTTCCCTGCTTCTAGGAATCAGCAGTTCAGGAACAGTTTGATCCAGGAGCCGCATCTGTCCCGGTCAGGCTGCCGTGGCGAGTGTGTCCCCAGAGGAATGTGTTACCAGGTGCTTAAACTTCGCTGTCACACTTGTTATTAAACCAGGTGAGCTGAGGACCTCCCAGTAATAAGCAGCAACCTTTCCCCAGGAATGGAGCTGCACTATCTATTATTTACTTTCCCTGTGGGGCCAGTAAATAGCTTTTAGTACTATTGTAAAAGAAATTCAGTTCTTATGATGCCTAAAGCTGGATCCATGTGCCTCTCTTGAGGGTGACGGGAGATGGTAAGTCCTCGTCTCTGAAGAGGGCGTTCAGCCAGCCAGTCCCACCAAGTTTGCTAGGAGTGAAGAGCACTTTTCTCTAGCAAACTGCAATATTTGTGGAGTATAGGAGATGAAGTGCCCTGAGACAGAGTCCTTAATTGGGTCTCTGCTTGTATCAGGTAACAAGAAACACCAACTCAGAAGCAACTCGTGAGATGTCTGAAAAAGAGCAGATAAAATTTAATGGCTTTCTGCAGCAGCACAGTGGGTGACTCAGTGGCAGCCACTCCAGCCCTGCCTCAGCTGCCTGTTTTCAGTTCCTCATTTCAAGGTGTTGTTTACATTAAATTAAAAATAAAACAAAATAAAGAAACCCACCATTTCAGTTCAAAATTTTTGTGCAAGCATTATGCTTTGTCCACTTCTGCGAAGGGGTGAATAAGTCACAAAGAGAAAGCACTTTGCTGATTCACGTCGAGCAGGAATGCCAGCAGCCACTGCTGATCATCCCCACCCAACAAGCAGCTTAGCAGGGAGGGGGCAGAGAGTGACAGGCAAGGCAGCAATACCAATGTTTATTTTTAAAAGCGGTTTTGCACAATAAGATGATGCTGGAATGGAGAAATTAAGAGATGCAGCCTGACTTGTGCAAACTACCTCATGTATATACAGTGGAAAAAAACAAAACTACATTTCTACTACTTCAATGTGACCAGAAGCAACATAGGAAGGAAAACATACAAACCACAAGCAGAACCAAGCAGCTGCATAAAATAAATTTCAGATCATCGAGGTGCCTGAAAGGCATCCACAGCAGGTTTCAAGGCCCCGTGAAGCTTCGTTTCAGACTGGATGCAACCACAAAGGGCCATCTATGCAGGCCACACCTGAACCCAGTTTGAAGAACAATTCTGCCCCAAGTCATTTAAAAAAAAAAAATCCACCAGAGTGAAGGGCTTTGAAGGCAAAAACCTGAAATCGAGATATGACATAATGAGAGATAAGAACTGAGGACTTGTAAATACCTAAGCATGAGAGGAAAAGTAATTAAAAAGCAAAAATACTGAATGTTTTTTGGAGATGACTGCTGTTATTTGGTGTACATGAATGTGAGGCCAGTGAGAAAAATTGTTTTGTTAAGCTCATCTAATTCAGAGACAATAGATATATCCTGAGGCCTTTCAAATGTCTGAGGACTCAAACAAGTACAAATTTTCAACACAGTACTTAAGAACAGCAACAAGTGCCTTGTGACAGGGAAACTACGGTGAACCCTAGTGCTCAACCTGTGACAGAGGAGTTCAGAACAACACCTGGGTTGGTGGGATGCCCGTGTTTGTAGGTATTACCTTTCCAGCATCCACTTCCACACCAGATAAACTCAGTCATGTTGTTTCAGATATTCTGGACTCCAAAAAGACAAAAATGTTATTATTTGTAATTATATACATTTAGCTATCCCCTGGAACCACAGGAGACTCAGACCAAACGCTACACAGTGTGGATGGAGCCAGTTGTCTCTGGGAAAAGATGGGGGTGAAGAGAAAAGCCTTTCTGCTCTGTTTGGGCTGCAGGTCAGGACCACGTGCTAGGGGAGATGCCATTAGTAAACAGTCAGAGACCAGAGATGCCATTTTTTGGCTTTAAGCCCTGAAAATTAGTGATGATCTGCACCAAATGAAAATTAGCAAATTAGCGACATGAAACTGGCACAGGTTGAAACTCTGGGTTGGATGATGGCAATTAGTAGGCTCTCAATATCACTTTTTACAAAAGAAAGTTACTTCAAAAATGTGTGGATTTTATTTTTTTTTTTTTTTTCACAATTTTTCCCTAGCATGTTTTCTTTCAGCCTCGTATTTAAATCTTCATTACTACTCTTTGTTGTCAGGGCTTGCATTCAAGCTTCATCGGTCACCTATGCTATAATAAACACAAAATGAACAGTTGCACCTAAAACCCTGCACGCCTCTGCAGAATTACACAGTTTATTCCCTTCTCCTTTTTTTTGCAGTCGTAGTATTTGGAGAACCTCTGTCATGTATCTCCATTTGCCATGCTAGCAAGCAAGATGCAAGGCATGCAAGGTTTCTGCAGAGCTGGGCTTCTGTAAAACTGACTGTGCAGAAAGTGTGCTTTTTTCTTCCCTCTTTGATTTCTTTTTTTAATTTGTGCTAAACATTGTTACCAAGACGGTCTTGAAAACATGAGCTGAATACTACCAGATAGAGTACTTTTTACTGTCATTGTGTAATCCACTAATGATATGTAGAAGGTTAAGGTTCTCCGTGAACTCAGGTAACTGTTAACATGGAAAATTAAAGTCACCTCAATTTAAAGAAGTACTTAATATCTTAGAAGGCAATTAAAGTCACATTTTACATGGCAGTACTATTTATTAAATCACTACTAATTCTTTGAGAAAAAAAAAAAAAAAGTTTAACAAATGAAACAACCCGAATACCTCCAAATTAATTTTCATTGGAAGAACTCACTAGAAAAAAAATGCATTTACAGAATTATTGATTTTTGTAAATATACAGATTTTTTTTTCATAAACAAAACTATCTGGGAATGTAATCACAGCAATTGCTGAATGCTGAGATCTTGCCACATTAATCATGCACAATTTTTTGAAGTGCAGGACGCTTTCTTTTAAGATTTCTATTGCTGACTGTATTTGCCCTTTGACCAGTGCTGGTGTGATCTCTTAAAAGGCTCCTAATGTTCTGAACTTTGAATTTCATTACATACCTCCCCTGTAACATATTTCTGCCTGCAAGGAGAATGGTTCAAAACCTTCCAGCAGTTTTTTTCTGTGCCCTGACAAGCGAGGTACCACCTTTAAAGATCAGTAATCTGTTTCTTTTTTAAGGTTGTTTGACTGAAAGCTTAGCAAGTGCCCCCAGAGAGGTGACCTCCGCAATGAATGCACACACACACTTCTTCAATTCTTCATGCACTGAGGATGTCAGTAAACAAATGATGTACACTTCAGAGCAACAGATACCACATGCCTGTGACCTTCGGGAAGACTGTTCACCTGCATATCACTCAAATTTGGGCCAAATTTTGACTGCTGGTGACTGGGAAGAGCAGCAGCTGCTTCGCCATGTATTGTGCTGTTTGAAAATGCCTGTCTTCAGAGGATAAACACCACCCAACCAAGTGTGACCGTAAAGGTTTAAAATCACACCTGCTGCATTTATGAACGACTTGCTGGACCTAGCAAGAAACCTAATGGGGCTCTGGCATCCTTCTGTGTAAACAACACAAAGCTTCCGTGGACTTAAAATCCCTTCTTCACCCCATCCAAAGAAATGTTAACCACTGCCTGAGTGACCCGATCAGCCCCGCTCATCTTGCAGCTTATTTGCATATAACCCTCAAGTGATCACTTTTGCTTTATCTCATGACAAACAAAATATTGTCACAGGACCAAAAGGACTTTGGACCTGGATGGGCAGAGGAGGACAACGCTCTCTGGAGTTGATCTCAGGCCACAGCCCTACTTCTTTAGAATCGCTGTGTCTGTGAGCAAGCCTACATGTGAGACCAAACCATCCGAAATAAATGATCGAGGCACGGAGCTCATACTTTGGGGTGATCCTGCACTAAGAGATGTGACAGCTCACCGCTGCCCCAAAATTTGGGGCTGACTGGCATGTCACATGCCAGTGAAACACATTCAGGCTTTGAGGTCTTATGACCAATGTCGCTGTTTTCAAATAGGTTTATGAAGGAACTGAAAACTCATGAGGTAATGTTTATGTTTTAAGAGATGCTTCTTGTTTTAAGAGAAAAGCTGCATCAGGGAACCTTCCAAGTTTTGACATGTTTTTAGCAAATATGTCTTTCTGCAACATTTGTCATCGATAATCACAGAATTGTAAGGGTTGGAAGGGACCTCGAGAGATCATCAGGACCAACCCCCCAAAGTATTTAAGCCTGAAAGGAGGTCCTTTGGGCTTCAGTTTTGCAACTATGTCTCCTGTCCTTGTCCACACCAGCGTGCTCCAGACTTGGAAGGTGCAAATAGTTCCCATCTAACCAGCAGCACCACAGCTCCGCAGACAGCACCCCCGACACCCAACTGCTGGGAAAACGCGGTGTATGCACCAGAGACGAAACAGTGGCCACCAAACACTGCTGACATACACCATAGCAAGCCAAAAGCGTGACAGGGGAGTACCCAAGCAGTCTGGACTCAGCCCACCAGAGGAGACTGCGAGCGGGGGCAGCGCTGGAGCCCCCTCAGCCACCACCGGCTGCAGCGGTGCCGCCTCAGCCAACCCCGAAATGGCGGCGCCGCCTCCGCCCGCCTTCCTCATCCCGGCGACAGGGGCGGGAGCGGGGCTGGCGTCCCCAGCGAGGACACTCCTCCGGCGGAGGGACGAGTCCTCCCCTCCCGGCCCGCCTCTCGGTGTCGGGCAGGGCCGGCACAGCGGGCCGAGGGGCCGGGGGGCAGCGGCGGAGGGCAGGGGGCGGCCGGCTGAGGGGAGCCGCCGAGCCGGGAGGCAGCCGGGGCGGGCAGGTGCAGCGGCGGCAGGCTGAGGGGTTCCTGAAGGGAGATTAATTAAAATTACCGCGTGCTGCTTGAGGTGGGTGTTTTGTGGGTGTTTTATGGGGTGAAGTTCGGACTTGTGCCCTTTCGGGGTGGCTGGCACACGCTGGAGCTGAGCCTGCAGGTATGACAGTCGTTTTGCTTTCTTTCGGTGAATGCTCATGACCTTTTTTATTTTTTTTCCTATTTTTTTTTCCTCTGGTGCACAGATTTAAAAGCCGAATCCCGAAATGAGGAAGTTTTTTTTCGTGGAGCCGGTCATTTTCGTCTACATGTTTGCTTCCTACTTGACCAGCCCGGTGGTGCAGCAGTTTATTTACCGGCGGCTGTGGGAGGAGGAGTACAATTCCACTTTCATTAGCAGCAGCAATACCAGTTCCTGTGAGCAAAACAAAAGTAGCCCGGCTTATATCAAGCAGAAGGTAAGAGTGAGGAAAAAATACAGCTGTAAGTATACGAAATGAAACTTTCAGCCAATAGGCGCTGCCTCAACATAACCTCCGTGTCTATAACCTTATTTAACCTTGTATGTGTAGAAAAGCCATAGATTTGCAAACTGCTATCGTTTTACTGTCTCCTTGCTCTTGTGTTGCACTGTACATAGTTGTCATGCTTTGAAGACTATGAATTATGTCCAGGAAGACACAGATAAATTCATCTCTTAGTGGTTGAAAAACATCTTAGAGGATCAGGCCCAAGCTGGGACTGGCCTTGCTTGTCAAAGTACACAACTGAAGGCTCCCCTTCCAGTAACTCCAGTAACAGCTGTGCAAGTGTTTATGCACCACTGGTAGTGACTGCGACTTCTAGTCTTCTAGATAAGTGTGTAGTTTACCAATCATCCCATAATTTTCAGGAATAAGGTCCAGTTTACAATGTATGTATATCAGAAGAATTCAAAGAATGAAAGGATAGGGGCCAATTTTTTTTTTTTCTACTTTTAAAATGTGAAAAATGACTCCGCTAATCTTTGCACAAACAAATACAGTTGATGTTTAACCAGTCAGAAAATCACTTGTCTGCCTTGTTGAAATACTAAGATGGCACAATGACAGCATCTTATGGTCAATTACATATTTAGCACGTTTTCATGGTCTAGCATGCTGGATAACCAGATGTTGATTGGGATCTCTGCTGTGGTAATTCAGTGCAGTTTTAATGCTAAATGTAAGGGCTGAGGGCTGTCAACAGAAGAGGTGATCATACTGCACTTTTCCTTTCCTTTCTTTCCTGTTCTCCCTTCTTCACTAGATACCTTCTAGAGATCTTCTTCACTAGATACATGTTGTATCTAGTAATTATTACAGTTAGAGGTTACAGTTAGAGGTTACAGCTTCAGTTGGATCAGAGTGCTAGCTCAACAGAAGGCTCATCATTTTTCGAGTTCATGTTTGTTTTTCTGAAGCAACAAATTGCGCTGACACACTCTATAGCCACATGATTGCAGAATCTAGCATGGGGATGACAGAGGGAACGTGTTTACAGAAGGATACAGCAGAATTGTCCTTGGCAACAACAGCTGGGACTTAGACTGGATTAAGTGGAACATGAAACTACATAGTAGAGTCAGAAAAGTAGGTGGCTTGGACTGTAAATTACACAGAATATGGAGTTAAATTATACAGAAAATGAAGTTTATGGAAGCTATCAGCCAGTATTCTATGCTGCTGAAAGGGTTTGCTGCAGTGTCACAGGTGGCACTAGAAAATTTTAGTCACATCTGAGATTTGAATCTGATGTGCTGTGTATGCACAGGACTGAACACCTGAGCTTGTCAACCTCATTTGTCATATATAAAAGAAAATTTCAAATAGTACATGCTTCCATTGAAGGTAATTAAATAAATAGTTCAGAATTTTTAGCACGGAGTTGGTTCTTTCTCAGGTGACACAAATAGAAACAATTTAAAAATAAAAAGGTGAATAGAATTCCAGTCCAGCAAGCATTCTGGGCTGCCTGATCAGCCAAGGGAGGTAATATATGCCACTCATTAGAACTGATTTGGAGATAATAACCAATGATTGGCTCCATAATGCTTGTATGTTCCTCCCCCAAAGTGTTTTTCTTTAGTGTCGTCTCCTCATTTGGTGCTGTATGTGGGCATTTTGTCATACGGTGTTGTGTCAGTGCAAAGGGCAACTATAAGAATTATACGTGGTGCTTGCAATTGCAGTCACAGATCCCATCAAGAAACCTACGTTTCACAGACATTTCTGCGCTTTGCATTTGCAAGTACACCCTAGATTCAGCCTGATCTTCTAATTGTGATCACAGATGTTTCAGGATATAAAACTTGATTTCTGTTTTGGCAAAACACTGAAGCAGAATGCTTAGTTTCACATGAATTTTAGATGATGTCTCTGATTGATATGACAGTGAATTTACAAATTACACTATTTGGGGCCTAAAGGAAACAAAGTGTGTTTTCTGTAAACAAAGGAAACGATACTTGAAAATAAAAGTCCTTAAGGATGGTAGTTGAGTAATGGCCAATAGAACTTCTTTGTTTCCCTTTCCTGACAAATTTCCATTCCCTTCATTTATGCGATTGTCCACAGGCCATGAATTATTGAACAGTCACACTCTTGTCTGTATGACTAGCCTGTATTTTTGTACCATACTTGTTAGCACAGTATGTGAATATAAAACTCTCAAAACAGCCATTAATTTCAGCAGAACCTGGTGTCTGTGCTGAGCAATAATCCCGTGTATGGTGAAAAGGGTAGGTCCAGTAATGCAGTCCCATGGCCTTTGCCGATGATGTAAGTAGGTGTTTTGGATTTTCCAAGACCATTCTAACTGAATTATATATAAACACAGTAAATTTTACTGTTGGGAATGTTTGGTGTTAACTTTTAGAGGGACAACTCATTTATCAGTTGGTTTAAAGTCCTTCAGTTTTGAGAATGGAGAAGCTTTTTACTAATCTAATCTGTTTCAAAACAGAACATAAAAAGAAATTGAAGTCAAAATCACTTGAAGCCTGCAAAGAAAGTAGACTGTAGTTCAAGATAGATAGTCTTGGCAGTTTTTAGATTGATTATTTTTTTGGATCTGAAGGAACCATAGTCATTTTTATAATAAATGAAAAGTAATTAAACTACAAGCTGGAACATTCTAATCACTGGCTTGAATAATCATTTTTCTATCTCAGGAAGAGCTGTACTAATAATTAAATATTGTTTATCACTTAGAACATGCGTTTTCCGTTGTCGCTCGCTAATATTTTTTAATTTAATGAGCCTGTCTATTTATCTTATCCTGTACATTGTAGCTTCAGGCAAAACACTTCTCCTGTAATTTAATTCTTATATAAGTGAATCATTTCTTCATTAGCTTGCTTTTAATTTGGAAATCTGTATTTTTGAGAATTACTTCTATGCAGCGTGAATGTTTTTTTTCAGAGTAGAGTGAATTTACAGATTAGGATGACTAGACCTTTTATTTATTTTTTTAGTTACATTGACTTTAATAGTTACAGGATTGTAAAGAAGCTGAGGGTTTGAGCAGTCATTTTCTGTATTAATTTCTGTTGGTTTTATAAAAACTTGAAGGGGTGCAGTCAAGTTCCTTACACTCTTAACGGGAATTTTTCTTTACTCCTGTCTCTTAGTCATCTTGTCAGTAGGCAGCGAGTCATTTATGTCAACAGGGTTATGGTCACTTGCGGTATCTGGATTTGTAGCCACCTTCTTTATGTTGCACTCCTACTTCCTAAACTGTAAGACCCAAGTCTTTGTTGTTTTATTCCTCCCATTTCATACTTATTTATGTTTTAGTGATATTTGTCTTGTATGGTTAACATCGTTTAGAATAGATTTAGTTAGATTTAGCTAGATTTAGTTTTATTTCCAGTATACTAGCATTTCTATGATGGTCTTGTCTTAGAACCTGATACTAGTAAAGAAGCAATGCCTGCAACAATGCAAGAGTTCTCTTTGCCTGATAAACTGTACAAAAGGCACAGCCTGTTAAAGAATGTGTTTTGTTGTTTGTTTTTTTTTTTTCAGGCTTTATAAACGCCTTTACTCATTGCCCTGGAGTTGCCTGTGCTTTGTTTGCTACGCCCCATTTGCTGAGTTGCTTCCCTTCTCATTGACACTATCTTTTCAGAGCAAATAATGTCCCTTCCCGTGCTAGTTCTGCGGCCATTCTCCTCTGAGTTTAGGAGTTTAAATCGCTTCCTTTCCTACAGCTTTCTTCTCTGGGCTGTCGGGCTTCCCACTGCACTGCTATATCTGTAGACAGAGGCTCCCAGCACAAGGACAGGGATCTGTTAGAGTGAGTCCAGAGGAGGGCCACAAAGATGATCAGAGGGCTGGAGCACCTCTTCTATGAAGAAAGGCTGAGAGAGCTGGGGCTGTTCAACATAAAGAAGAAGGCTCCTGGGAGACCTCATTGCAACCTTTCAGCACTTACAGGGGTCTTACAAAAAAAAGATGGAAAAGGACTCTTTACCTGGGTAGATGATGTTAGGACAAGGGGGAATGGTCTCAGACTAAAAGAGGATAGGTTTAGACTAGACCTTAGAAGGAAATTCTTCATTCAGAAGGTTGTGAGGCCCTGGCACAGGCTGCCCAGAGAAGCTGTGGCTGCCCCATCCCTGGAGGTGCTCAAGGCCAGGCTGGATGGGCTTTGGGCTCTGGGTCTGGTGGAGGTGTCCCTGCCCATGGCAGGGGGGTGGAACTGGGTGGGCTTTAAGGTCCCTTCCAACCCAAACCATTTTGTGATCCTATGTTCCAATGGCTTCCTTACCCACTGCATGTAGGCCACATTTTATTCCTTGTTCTCAAGCACAGCCAGCAGGAATGCAGAATAAAGTTCACTGCTTCTCCCCTAACATCCGGTACTTGTCCCAAAATCTGTCAGCAGGGAGGGAGTTAAAGATCAGAATATCATTTTACATCTCAGTTTGTTCAGTCTAAATGTTTTTGACTGTTCCAGGGTGGCTACAGTGCTGGCCAGCAGACATTATGAATCCTAAGGTAGTCAGATACCATCAGAGAAGAAAGTAAATTACTCTAAAGTGTTAAGGGACTTGCAGGCTTTCCCTGTGTGCCTCAGCATGAGCTTAATTTTCCTCTTGCAATAAAACCTTATATCTTGTAAACAAAGAAAGATGTTGAGCTAGAAACTGATGGTCTTTGCCTATAAATATAAATAAGAATTCATAAGGCCTTTGGCAGCCTTAAAAATTGCCCTAAGTACTTTCCTGAAAATTCTGGTGCATTTTTTTTCATCGTTTGGATGCTTCTTGGTGGGGATTATGTTGGCTACAGAGGAAACACCAGAAACTTGTAAAACAGATGGCTTAAAGACAGGCTTAGAAAGCAGGAAAGACTTTCATGCCTATACTTTCTCCTGATTCTTGGAGAGTGCAGCCCCCTGCCCAGCTCCGTGTGACACCTCAGAGAAATGTCAGAGTGGTTTGCTCCCTGCATCTGAAGGTTTTATTTTGTGGGATGATTCGGTAGGAAGGGTTTGTGTGAACAAAGTTACTGCCTTCTCTGCTGCTGCTCTTTTATCTGGTCTGCTTGTTCTCTTTGAAGGGGCTGTTGGGACTGCTGTTTGTCTAGCCTGCATGAATATATTAAAAGCATGATCTGAATCCATTGCATGATGCTTTCTATTGCTTAAGTGTAGTATTATATTTCAATGTATTACAGTGTTAACTATTATTTTTTCTTTTCTCTTTGCAGGGAGTTCAAGAAAAGACTTCTCTATTTAATATGCAGCTGGACTTAACTGCGGCAGTTCCCAGCCTTGTAGTTGCCTTTATCATTGTAGCTAACGGAGATCGCCAGGGACGAAAAAGATCTTTAGTTTTACCATCAGTGGGAGCTTTGATTGCAGATATTTTCCAGACTTTAATATCATATTTTTCCTTGCCACTCTCTGTCCTATTTGCTGCTACGTTTATTTCTGGACTGTTTGGGAGTATGGCAACTTTTCTTGGAGGAGGCTTTGCTTATATAGCGGATTTGTGTCATGACGAGAAGCAGAAAACAACGCGAATAGCTGTGGTTGACTTGATTTTTGGAGTTGTATCCGGATTGGCAGGACTGTCTTCTGGCTACATTTTAAGAGAAATGGGTTTTACGTGGACATTTGGGACGGCATCTCTGCTTCATGTTGTCAATATTATCTATATTATATTTTTTCTGGAAGACACAGTAAGCATATCTGAATCCCAGCAACAAGCACAAGTATCTTTTAAAGAACTTCTAAAAGAAACGTTTTCTGGAGTGTACATGCTTTTTAAAACTGCCCCTTCTAAAAAGAGAATTTTAATAATTGTGTTACTTTTTACATTTATGACTTACTTGTTTACCGTGTTTGGTGGGAGTTCGCTTTTTACACTGTATGAACTGAATGAGCCACTCTGCTGGAATGAAGTATACATCGGATATGGAGCAGCTGCATTCACTTCTGTCTCTCTGACCAGTTTTTTAGGAGTTTACTTTTTTTCAAAATGTCTCAAAGACATTTATATTGTATTTATTGGGATATTTTCTTACATTGGAGGAATAGTCATGGCTGCCTTTGCCAAAACAACACTGCTTATGTTTCTAGGTGAGTTCAGAATCATTCAGTCCATGCTCAAAAACATAAAAGAAAATAGTACTACGTTATCTTTAGCAACTGTTGTTGGTAAATAGTGGATATACCTCCTTGAAAGGATCATAATGAGGTAAAACATACAAGGTTGGGTCATGCCGATTTAGGGTTTAATAAAAAATGAATAGTGTGGAGAGCAAATTACTTGCTTATGCTTTGGGTTTAGTGTCATATAGACATATTGGATTTAGGAATTTACAATTCATTTACCACGTGTCTGTAAAATCCTGGATTTTTATTACTTTTATGTCTCACTACTGATTCATTGCTTTACAGTAAGAGTGCCATCTTTATTCTGCCTTATGCCTGTTCCTGTTCTCCGATCCATGCTGTCAAAAGTGGTTCTCCCCAGTGAACAGGGTGAGTGGAATTTGTTTTAAAATATATATATAATAAAATGGTATTTCAGAACAGAGATGCATCAAGGTTACTTTTAAACAAAAAGATATAGAATTGGTATTTCAAGACTGTGTTTTTTTTCCTTTAAGTTCATATAATATGGCCCTACATCATGATATTAATGGCTTTTGATTTTGAAGTTAATATTAAAAAGTTGCGTTTAAAACTACCGCAAGTTTCAACCTTGAAAGGAGTTATTGATCTGGAAATAAAGATTATGGAGAACACAAAGCAGAAAAATGTTCAAGATTAATACAGATATTCATTGTAAATGTGACATGTAGAACAGGTTCTACATTCACAAGATTTTTGGCAGAGAAAGATAATATTTTTGTTGTTTTATCAGTGTCACACTTTGTAATTTAGAAAAGTAGGCATTAGGTGGCTAAAAGCAAAGGCCTTTTGGTACTTGTACTTGTCCCAAGGGATATAACATATTACATCCAGAGATACTTTCTGTAGTGGAACACAAAGACACAAAAAAAAAAGCATGTGAGGCCTCAAAATGTGGCTCTCGTGTCTCATATTTTGCTGTGACCAGATTTTGAGGCACACAGACCATCTAGAAGCATTCTTGAGAGCTGTTTGGTTTTATTTTTGAAAAAGCATTTCTTTAGATGCTGAAACAAAGATGTCATTGTACTGAACAATGCTAACATACACTTGGTTTTGCGATTTCTTGGCATTCTTCAGAGCTTTGGATTCTTGAGTAGTTTGATGCAGGGATCAGGTTGCCTCTTGCCACCCTTTTCTGCTTACCTATTGTGATTTTTGTTACAGTCCCATGAACATGAACGCGGCTTGGGAAAATGTGTTTAAAAGTACACTGATGAGTTAGACTGACATCCCAGTGGGTAGTTCAGCACAAAAAAAAATGATCGCTTCTTTCAAAAATGAGAGGGATATGGTTACATGCTGAACCAGCAGTCTTTATTACTTTTCATTCCAAAAAGCCTCTTCCACATATAAGAACAAAAATTAGGAAAGGAGGAAAGAAGGAAGGGGAGAGTGAGAACAGAGAGGTGTACTGGAGCAGGTAAAGGATGGGGCTGTGCAGAAGATGTTGAGTGAGGATGAACAGCTTACGTTTTGTGTGATAAGTAGATTCTGTAGAGTAGGTGTGGTGACAGGATAGCAGCAAATAATAGTTTTCACTAGCAAAACTTTTTAATTTTCATTTAAAGAGTCTTTTGTAGGAGTCCCCATGGAAGACACTTCCATAGCAAAGACATGTTATACATAATATATCATATTATATAGGTGCTTGTTACTTGCAAACTTGCTAAAATATTGCAACTAGAGAGATCTTTTGAAACAAGTTTTAAAACTGTAGTACTTTGAAAGGGTTTCTGTGTTAATTTGTTCTGTTTGTAACCCATTCATTTGTTTTTGGCAGGTGCTGTGTTTGCTTGTATTGCCTGTTTAGAAGTTGTGACCGGCACTATTTCCCTTTTAGTTTTTAATGTTCTCTATGCAGCTACCGTTGCATGGTTTTCAGGCTTTAGCTTCCTCTTCTCAGCAGGCTTTTGTCTAATTCCACTGGGTGCACTGTGGTGAGTACATGGCAGGAGGGTCCTTCTGGCTGCTTTTACTAGTGATTTCTGTTTTGACGTGAGTTGAAGCTGAATGGCTTAATGCATTCTCAAACTTCACTATTTTCTAATGTACTGAATGTAATTTGTGTAGTCTTCCCTGTGGTTTCCACACAATTATATATAGCTTATATACATCAGGCCTATGAAAGGTGCTCTGAGACTTGTGTGAAGGATGCTGCTTGGAGTGAGGCAGAGCTGAGACTAGGATAAGATGTCTTCTACTGGGGGGACAGGACAGGACAGGAGGGAGGGAGCCCCAGCTGTGGAGAGGTGTTTTGTCTCATGAAGCTTGTGATTGCTTCTCCAAGAGCTGCTGCCAGTTGCTGTAGTTCCTGCTGCTTCTCTCTTCAACACCTACCCTCCAACACCTTGCTAGAGATTTCCCACAGTCAGTCCAGTTCGAGCCCTGATCCAGCTAGCTAGCTCCTCACAAATTCATGCTGTGAATTTGTCTCCTAATTCCCCCAAACTGAAATCTGTCCTGAATTCACTATGAGAAGGATATTCTGTACCCCTGACTGCATGTGTGTGCCTTCCGTTGGTTTGAGACTTACGCATGCCTTCCACACAGAACTGAAGTAACAGGTCGGTGTAAGGCCACGAGCGTAGTTTTGCAGCCCTTGTAGGTGCTAGTGGGGTTTATAAATATGATCAAACACCCAGTAAATTCAATGGAAAGCTATCTTTCCATGTCATTGGTCATGGATACATTGTGACTCAGAGCCACTGAAACCTGTAAAAGGTCTGCACTAACTTTAAGCCCCATGTGAATAAACCTCTAGACGTGTTTAAAAATACTACTCTATAGTACTTGCATATAATTGTATTTAATGACCATCTAGTCAGTGAAAGATCATTTTTCATGAGTATTCACAAAAGCTGAGTTCACTTTACATTATTTGAGTATAAATTATGTCTTTTTAGGATGCTGGAACATAGATCTAAATGGCAAAAGGATCACTTCATTAAATAGATTTATATTCAGAAAAAGAAAAAAGGTTTTTATCTTAAGAGGATAGTACTTCTGCTGGAGAATTGTATCTGCAGCAGAAGCGTTTACCTTGCAGAAACATCTTGTTTAGCCTTTGCCTCAATCACCTTTTATCTCTACATCAGCTGCGTTTTCAGTTTTGCATGGGCAGTGATTGTGCTGTAAATTTGGCACAATTCACATACTTTCAAAACTGTGCCTGCCTGACCACAGTATTTTACTCAGTTTATTCAGAGAAGTTGCACAAATGGCATCTCAGAAGAAGACTAAGATAGTGGTGGATCTCAGACCTTATGGAACTGAAGGAAAGAGGCCTTGGGCTGCAAGTAGAGAATACTTTTTAGTAAGGTAATAAAAGTAGAGGAGTTCAGTTTTATGGCTGTAAGTGTTTTTGTGTTATGAAATATTAGTTTAGTTCAGTGCTGCATGGTATAAAAAAGTTTCTGTTAAATCAGTGTTCTCTCCTGAGAATGTCCTGAGCAAAAGTTAACAACTGCTTACTATGAAATCACACCATCCTGCAATGAAAACTAGTCCATCATCATCATAAATTTAGGAAAGCTATTAATCTTTTTCTTCCATCATTATTGTCTCAAATATCCCACCCTTTCAATAACCTCTCTCTAAAACCTTTCTTAGTGTGTCAGGTAATCTTACTGTTTGAGAGCAGGAATGGTATTAGTTCCAGTCTGTAATAAATAAGGCCTGGTAGTTTAGTGCTTTTCACAGACAGCAGAGATGATTTCACCTACTTTGAGTAATAAGGGGGAAGAAATGTCATTGCTTTTGTTTACTAAGATATGTCAGCTGCTTTGTGCTGCAGAAGATGGCTGTAACAGAACTATCGGGTGTGTTTGTTGCTGAATAAGCACGCTATACTGAAGTATCTCAGCTAAAGATATCTGTCTTATCTGTGTCTTGCAGCTGGCTTCTGTGCACAAGCTGGAATGGGGAGGACTTGGCTCTGCTTGTACCTGACGAAGTATCCAGCATAGACAGTGTTGATAGTTGAACAAAGGATTCAGCTACCTGACTTTTATCTGACGTGCAGTGGCAGAGACCACATGTCTTACCGAGACCACAGAGATAACACACAAGTTGCAGATGAAATCTACAACTAGCACTGAATTGGTAGCACTCTATATCCAGTCTCTTTTTAGCACTTAGATAAAACAATCTCCTGTACCTAACTATGCAAGTAGGCTGGCAATGGAGATTTTCATGCTGCTTTCAGCATGGAGAAAAAGTAAGGTAGGATGACACTCTTTCGCCACTTACCCATTCTCAAGTTTGAAAATGTCAGCTGGGGATTGTGATACATCTTGTATCGTTCTAAGTGGGGTGACAGAGATAAGTTTATCAGCCCCTTTCCCAGAGGGTGTTGGCAATTCTCCTGAAGCCGCTGGAGCTCATGCCAGCTGTGCGTGCAGCCCACTGTGTACATCTGAAAAGGTCTGTCTTAACTGGGGAAGCCCACAAAACTGTCTAAAATTACTAAACCTAAAGGTACTTTTTGTTTTCTTTCCGAAAAACTGGAAGCAATACTTGTACCTGCTGTAAGGAGACTGCTCTGCAGTTAGCAAAGAATGTTTGTGCAAGTTTAATGTATGATGTGTGGACCTCGCCTGTGACTTAGTTCTTGAAATAGATTTTCACGCAGAACAGCCATACTTAGAAAATTTCCAGCTTGCAGAGTGTGAAGTTAGGCCTATGCCTACATTTTACAGAGGCCATATTGCACATTTATTTTTACATTATAAATTTCTCATTGTTTTTTATATATTAGGGACTACATACAGACAAGTCTATTTTTTTGTCCCATAGATGTCTTCCAGCTAAGCTGGCTTTAATGAAGTTGTTTTTTTGTTTGTTTGTTTTTTTAGTGAAACGCTGTAATAGAATTATTTTCAGAAGATCTTTTATTATTTTTTTAATAATTAAAAAAAAAATCTGGACCACATATCTAAGCATTTGCAATGAATGCAATAATTTATTAGCATTTGAATAGCATTTCTTATCTCCCAATCGCTTTACAAATGCTATTGTGAACCTCCCTCCACAATAGATACTATCCTCCCTGTTTCAGAGACAGAGAAATCGACAGAGCCACAGGGCCACAGTGCAAATCGGTGAGAGTGCTAACCCTAGAAATCAATCTCTGTGTTGATTCTTCAGCTTTTTGTTTGAGTTCTATATGTAGAAACTAGCCGGAGCGTTAGCTTCTGGAATGCACAGCACAGCAGAAGTGTGAATGTAAACACCATGTTGAAGACCACAGCCATGTATTGTTTTCAGACTGAGTTTTACAGACAATGTTGTCCTCATCCCTGAAAGTACAGGTAGGTAGTATGTGACTTTCTACTCCTACAAACAATTAGATAGAAAAATCAAAAGAACAGTAAGTGGTTGACATTTACAGGTGGAAAATTCTAGGAAAACAACTGTGATATGGGAACTGACTTTGCTTGCACAGTGTGTGATAAAAATGAAGACAGCCATGAGGATGTAGCATATGCTGTATGATCAAAGATCTACTTACAGCCATTAATACTTGTCCCATCAACAGAGTACTTCTCAGAGGTACTCCAACAACAAATATTAGCACGTCATCATGATGATGCTATTGCAGATCCTTTCTGTTTGAACAATATTGTTTCCATACTGCACATCTTGATCACTGAGATGTTTGCAAGAGGGGTCAAATAAGGTAAATGAGAGTTTATATTATCCATGAAATTGTAGAATGGCTTAGGTTGGAAGGAGCCTTAAAGGCCACTCAGTCCTAACCCCTTGCCATGGGCAGGGACACCTCCCACCACACCAGGTTGCCCAAAGCCCCATCCAGCCTGGCCTTGAGCACCTCCAGGGATGGGGCATCCACAGCTTCTCTGGGCAGCCTGTGCCAGGGCCTCACCACCTGAATCCAGGGGAATGCTATTAAACATAGCCTGCCTTTACATTTCTGTCCTTATGGACCAAGGCTGATGTTGCCAATTTAAGTTCATTAGCTTTTTCTAGCTACTTTATATACTAGCCAGTAAATAAAACTGATGAACTCTCTTCTCCTGAGGTGTCTGAGTTGCTGACAAGTTGCTGAAATGAGCTGTGTTTTAGAATAATCACTGGGTCCAAAACACTGCAAGTAATTGGAAAGAGTTTAAGAATACACTCATGTAAGGGATTTCAGCACAAAGACTACATTGTCATCCTTTCCTCTTCATTATGCAGTTTTGTAAGACTTCATGAAATTAACTATTTTGCACAAAATGCCTGGAAAAAGTAAAAACAAGTGAAAAGGGTATATGCCCTCACTTCTTCAACGCAGACCTCTGCCAGCACTCTACAGGTAGCAACAAAGTAAGCCAGTTCCACAGCAGCATTCAGTTTGAGGACGAGAAGGTGCACGTGCACTTTGGGAATGGCTTTGGTAAGGTTTGATTTTGCTGTATCAAGTATTGGCTGTTTGCAGAGTATTTCTGGTGGACACAGAATGTGAGTTCAGATCAAAGCACATCAATACAAATTGTGTTTTTAAAGTGTATGGTACAAGCTAAGGAAATTAGGTACTAATGTGCTTCATATTATTAAATCAAAATCCTCCACGTTTGTTGTAGTTGTTTTATTTCTATACAAATGCAATGATTTAGACAAATTAATAGCAAAATTTGGTCTTTTGAACTGTGTTGTATGTAGTTCTTGATACGGCTTTTGACAAATGCCCAACAGGAGGACAGGTGGGGTACTGTTATGTGAACAGAAGCAGCAGCACTATGGCATCGTCTATTTTTGCAGTGATAACAAGCAAACAGTGGTGCAGGAAGACGTGCTTCTGCTTTCCTTCAGTGCTGGGGAGAGGCAAGGCTGCTGCCGAGAACATCAGCACTGATAGGAGGTGGGGAACTGCAGAGCAGGGACAACATTGCTGCCTGCAAGAAGTCAGGTTCAGGACATGGGTAGGAAACTTGCGGCAGCTTTAAGCTTACTGTAAAGTACTTAGCCTCAGCCCTGTTTGACTCCCATTACTTTAACAGCATACCACATAAATTCTTGATGTGCCTCTTAAATAGACCATTTGCTTTCCAGCCTGGCTAACCCTTAAAAGTGGCTTCCTTCAGGCATGATGAACAATGAAATTTCCTTGCTCTGAATATGGCTCGATCTCACTGAAGATAAAGTATACTAAACCTTGAACAAAACCACCTAGAAATTAAGGCAGGCTTCCTAATATGTCCACTCTGCTTTCACTAATAAGAATCTCTAATAAATTACTTGTCTTAATGTAGTTTTGCTCAGGTGCAACAGCATCCAGCTTTCAACCTGCACCAGGAAAGGCTGACCAGCTACATAAGCAGAGGCAGGAAGTTTAGAAAGTAGCAGTCCTTGAACAACTGGGCCAACTGTTTTCTGCACACCCATTCCTGGAACAGTGCCGGTAGGAAGGCAGACCTGAAAATCCTCCTACGGTATCTTAGATCATCCCAGACCTGCCTAGGTAATCTCTTAGCCTTTCTGGCCTGACCCAGTTTGCTTTACAACAGCTTACTCTTGCTTTATACATAATTGCCAAGAAACTCAAGCCATTTATAAATTAGCAGCCAATCCCACTAGCCAATGAAGTATACCAGTTCACAGAAAGAACAGCAACATAAGATAGTGAGTAGGTTTGTCCTTTAAATTTATTCGTCCCATTGTTTAAGTTCACTGAGGCAAAAAACACAAGTCTTAATTTGTATTTCATAGCAAAAACCTCTAATCTCTCCAACTCTCAATAGGCAATTTTCACTCTTAAATGAATACATATAAAGTAAATAAAACATCCAGTAAAGTACCTTGTGTCATCTCAGTTTTTAACTTGAAATGTTTTGCAATAAATACGCAAAAAAAGCACTGCAAAATCTGCAGGGGGGAAAAGCTAGAAGCTTTGGTGCACATGGGTATGGAGCTTGTGGCAGCTTTAAGCATACCAAAAAGCACAAGAGATGTTTTGAGATTTTGGGATTGTGAAAGGAGGTTTACAGCAACATCTCTGCTAACACGATCTACAACAGGATACTAAGTACACTTACCACTCTTCCTAAGAATAATCAAAATCTGCTGGATAAACACATTGTTTCAGGCTCCCTGTAGATGACAAGAGACTAGTCCTTTTGAACCAGAAACTTTTTCCCCCCCCATTAAAAAAAAACAAAGGGATCACCAGTGCATAGTATTAGATAACATCTGAAATAATATAGGAAAATCTGGAAAAGATGAAATAGTATTTAAAATCCTGATCTGTAAAATCCTATAAGCTGCCTTACAGATTTATGATGCATGTGTGCATATATGACATCAGAATTGTCACAACCTTAAGGACAACACCCCCACAAGCACACAAACACCCTTCAATGGCCCACTCCTTGTTAAGAAGTTTAAGTACAAGTCTTTCCTTCCCCCTTTATTAAGGCCTGATTTTGGTAAACCTTCAACATTGTCTGATCTAGTACCCATGTCTTCACATTCTTGCTGCAGCAGCTTTGTAAGGTACTGTCACAAGGAAGCAGCATTCTTTATTTCTGAACACTGACATACCAGATATAGCTGTGCTCTTTTTGATTATGTACCCAAATGGATTTTAAAACACTTTTTTAAACTCCAAGTGGAACTTACTTCTAGTTTCAGAAACCTGAATATCCTCTCAGAAACAGGTTAAAAACAACCCAGACCTTTAACTCCCTTCATACAGCAATACTCCCAATTCTGCACAACACTTCAATGACTCACTCATCAACTGTCACCTTAACAGGAGGGAGAAGATGTTACGTAGCAGGATTCCACCGGCAGAGCAGAAGTTAAAGACCTTTAAAGTAGCGACAAGAAAAACGAACAACACTGTGTTGCAGACAAGAGATTTTTGATTTGCAAGTAATTATATTTTGGAACACAACAGTATTTATAGCAAACCTTTATTCAATACTTTAAAAAAGTGTATGGAAGTTTTCATGAACAAAGAGTTACTCAATGGAAAACACCTTTTTTCCCCTTAAAAAGTTCTTCTGCAAGAACATCCATTAAATGCATTTACCTACAATAACCAGTTTTAAAATGCATGGGTATTTCTGGATTTCTTGTATACACAGATAGGATTTCCATAGTTAAGCTATTGTCCTGAGCAGTGTATGAAGAGACATCATTTAAACTATTTAGTTACAGAACATTTATATAATTGACAACAAGCACAGAACAATTTATAGACTTTAAACATTTAATGTGCCTCTTCGTCAAGGAAGGCAAGTGATACCTGTATGACTGCTTAACACTGAGTGTCAATTTAGTAATCGTGTATTTAGATCTGCAGTATAAAGACATGCACAAAACGTTTGAGGAGTAGATTTTGTTACAATAAACCAAGCTTGTATTCCATCATCATGTGTGGCTCTCCCATAACCTCACTCTGTGAAGGATCTGAAAAAAAAGTAAACAGCATTAGGCTTTTACTTTGCCACAAAGACCAACAGGAACTACAAAGATAACCATATTCAATTTTGGAATTTTTTTTTATTGTAATGGTTAGTGCAAAAATTATTTGACTGATTCTTGACAGTGCTGTGTAGTGCAGGTCTGTCTAACTCATACGCCTCTGTCCAAAGCAATAATCAGATAACCAACGCACCTTCAGTGGAAGACGGGCAAGAGTGTTTTGTGAAGGGGTAGGGGAGAGAACAATTCAAGTAAAACCAAACATGATTAGACACAAAACTCAGCCTGAAGGTTCAAGCTATAGGAGATTGTGCTTATATAATAAAAAGCAACTCTGGCCAAAGCTCTTCCTCAAGTGCCATACATTTTTTCCATGCAACTTCTCTGGGGTCTAGGACAGTAGGAGCTCACACTCCAGCCCTTCTGCTAGTTGGGACATACTTGTGGTTTCTCTTCTCCTGTCAACTGCCTTTTTTTCCACAAAAATTTTATGTCCTTAAGTATCTTTGAGATCTCCACTCTATGAGGTATGGTTCATATTAGCCAGTATATTCAAAGGTTAACAGGCAACATGCAGATGACACACGACATGCCAATTACTGACAGTATGAACTTCATTTCCATATGAAAGCCAAGGCCAAAAATAAAAAAAAGGTTGCAAGCAAATCTTGAAAGAAAAGTATCTTTCTTTGCAAGTGTACTTAACTATTTTTATTCCCCCATAACTAAGGTATCTTAACACCTTTCTGATGTTCATCCAGAGACACCAAAATTACCTAATATAGCTCCATGTGATAAATATAGCCTTATTGTAAACAATTTTAACTAACCACTCACTCCATAGCACTCTATAAAACATGCAACAGCTTGTTACAAGCTGTGGCAAATACCAAGCAATTTATAGGAGCTTGGTCATCGCTCCACCCCCTGAACCACAATCACCTGAGATTCCTTCCCCTGCTCCCTGTAAATCCATCCCAGAAAATAACATCACATTTACCCCATGTGTCTAGATTCCCACTTGCTCCTTCATTATTCCCAGTTTCCTATATCCCTGTCTTTTTCCATTCTCCAATCCCACCACCTCAAAACACCCTCTGCTTCATCTTACGTCCTTAAGTGCTGAATAGACAGAAGTCAAAGTCACTTTTTTACCCCTTTAAACTATTTTCCCTGGCTTATTCTATTTCACACGTACTGTCAGTCAGTAGCACATCATACAGCTTTTAGCTGTTGAATTAGTATGCAGTGGTAGGAGTTCCATTAGTTCAGTATCTCTTCTTATATCTCTTTCTTTCTAATAATTTAACTTATAAAAGCTTTGTATCTTCGTAACCTCTGCCTGACAAAATTTACATAAGTAGTTCAAAAATTTCTGGGGAAACAGGCATAAAATGTAAGCTACGCATTACAATACATAGTCTTCTACTCCTTAATAAAGCCAGCCCAAAAGCAAACAGATTTATTCTGTATTTCAGAATAATTTCCACACAGGTAGCAGCTGAACTACATCTATTCCTCCTTTCCCTGGTGCTTCTTTACCTCTGGGAATTCAATTTTTATTTGCATTTTGCATGTTTAAAAGTTCTTATAACCTAGAGGCAAAGAACTTCACAGTTCCCAAATTTTGCCTTTAAATGTTTCTATAACATTAAAGCAAAGTATTTACCATTAAGAATATCCTCAAAACCAATGCATTCATCATTTCCCCTCAGAGTATCCACCGCCATGTTTGAGCTGTGAAGAAAGGGGAGACGCTGGGCCTGTAGAAAGACATCAAGAGTTAAAGTTTTTGCAAAACTGAAATTGAGATTTTTCAATTTCTGCCTGAAGTGACTGAGAAAAGAGACAGTCACCTCTTTGTCTGACCACAATGATGAAATAAGAACTACTGGCACACATTAATATCAAAACCTATCCACCATCACCATCTTGTGTTTTTATCACTATTTTGAAAACAGCCTTTTACGTCATTTGTAGATTTCACTGCAGTGCAGCTACTCGTAGTCAAAAAAAAGTTGGTTCTGTCCCCTTCCTTGATCTGTTCCCACATAGCTGGCAAGAGTCTCTGCAACACATCTACAGCCTGGAGTCAGTTCTGGAAACTGACCTTGCAATGTTTGGAAACCACATTCTAAGTTTCCTGCGTCTGACAAGTCAGAAACACAATGAAAGAGCTATACCAATTTTCATACCTAATAATAATCCTCCTTACAATTAAACTAAATCTATTTCTCAGATCCCCTACAGTTTTTAAGCTTTAAGTCCACTTCCTGTTACTTTCAAGCCTATTTTCTGTGCCTTTCACTTACGGTATTACAACAAAATCAAGTGGTTACATACAACATTCAGACTAAGTCTTCAGAGAATGGCTTACATCTGTCCTCACAACTGCATTCACTACTAGTAGTACAACTAAAAATGAGACCTCAGTTATACCAGGAATACATTTTACAAACAGAAGTATCACATAACTATCTCTTTATACACGAAATATCAAGATTTCCATAATACCCAATAGTACAGTTGTCAGAAGTTCAAATACACATGCTATTTATTCCCTTAAATTTTAGCTGAAAGGTGGAATTACACCAAAAGGGAACTTCAATATCTGACATGATACACAAAAGCCAACCATGAACAGTCTTCTAACCACCATATTGCCTCCCATCATCCCCAGAAACACCCATGGAGACACTTTCAGAATCCTTGTCCTCACCTGTCTCATTTTCTACCACATGCTAACATCAATTAGAAAAAGATGTTTCCTCACAAGAGAGCAATGTTGAGATCAAGGATGTTTTCTTACATTCTGTTTGCCTTTTGCATCTTCAGGACAAGAAGTTTCTACCAAGTTTCATGTCACTCACTGCGGTTCAGCAGCAACTGATCCGCAGGAAGGAAGTATAAAATTAGTTCCAGTCACTTAGAGAAACAACTCATAATAGCTTGACTACCTTCAACAAGCCCAAAAAAAAAGTTCACTAGGACCACTGAGATCTCTGTGTATCCTAAGGGACAAAATCAGCTACCATCCACTTACTCTCCAACCTATGAAATAAGAAGGAAGAGGAGGCAGCCCCAGCTTCCCAATTAAAAGTTAAAACCTGTGAACTTATCTCTCTGTAGACCTTCCCTGATCTTACAAGAACAGCTTCAGAATAATAATGACAAGTTTTCTGCTTCAGTTTGCACATAACCTCTATATCCACTCTCATATCACTACCTGCTTCAGACCCTTAAGGTCTCCTTTCTCTACAGATGCAGAGATCCCTTCCTATGAAGGTCTCATGCTCAACACAGGGGAGTACTAATACGAGAATTAATACTCAATTCCTCCTGCTTTTCTCTGAAGGCTTACAGGAAGCTCATCCACAGAAAACCTAGAGTGCTAAACACTTAACCAAGCAACCAAAAAAAAAAGAACAGCAGCTGAAAGCTTTTAGCATATTGACTGATCTGGACATTATTTATTGCAAAAGTTGTTTTTGAACAAAAGCAGTTACATTAAAATCTCTTTTGGAAACAAAGTGGTTGTATTTCAAGACACAAAGACATCTTCCCAGATAAAAACTCCTCCAATATTTTTAAGTTATATCAGTTAGATAAAAAAAGCCTACCTGTTTCACTGCTCTGAGTTCCATCTGCAGCTTTAGAGGTGCATGGAGTCCTTGAATATTTCTCAGTGTGGCAAAGTTTGTTTTATCTTGATTTAACTGGAACTATCACAAACAACATTTTTTAGAAATAACTACTTTCAAGTACAATTATAGAACAGATTTGTGACATCCTTCTTAAATGAACATGCTTATAACATTTACATGTAAAAATCAGGGATACCATCATATACAACTGAAATGCACATGGAAGGTAGCAATGCACTAAAATCTGTTTTATAAAGCTAAAATTGAGTTTTGCTAGATTTGATTATAAATCAAAAGTTGCAATTTTATTTTTGTTATTTTTAAGTATCAGGACATGTAACTCCACCAAGTGGTGGAGTTGAGCATTACTTTGCTACAATATTACAAGCATAGAATCTAGTAATTTAGTGAAAAGTATTTATGGGTTCACGGTCTGAAAGCCTAGAAATGAAGGTATATGGCAAACCTAAAGACAAAATAGGAGGATCAGCTTTCCAGATGTGGAAGGAGTGCCTAACTACCTAACTACAGAGGCAGCAAACACAACCTTTAAATGACTACACCTTATTAAGTAAACCACAACCTGGAAGCCCACCTACAAACTTGAAGAGTCACAAGTGGGAGGTTAAAACTTAAAGTTGCCAACAATGTAACTTCCATACATGAAGTGCTACTGTTGCTAACCACCTTCATTTTGTTAAAGGCAAGGCTTTGCTCTTTACTTGCTGCTGCACCAAGCAGCCCCATCAACCACATTGCTAATTTAAAATCCCTAAGTAGTTAAGGGTGAAGGAGACTCCATGTAACACTGTACTTACGTTTTTTTCTGACAACTCCAGGGGGTGGCTGGGCAGCAACTCACTTCTCACACTTGTAAAGCTAGAAACACAAGGAAGATTTGAACTTCAAAAACTTAATAAGGATACCAATTTAAGTTGCATTCCAAACTAACCCCAGATACAAGTATCAATCCTCAGAGACACAAGACCCGACCGTTTGAACTATTAAAAAGAATTAATGCTTGATGGTGAAAAAGACAATAAGAGCTATCTACAGCACTGTCAGAAGACCAAAAAAAAAAAGTTAAATTTCAGGCCTATTTTTTCCTCAGGTTTTAAGTTCAACAAAATAGAGCAACAGTTGTTCTTGTCTCCTTTCAGAAAAGGAAAGCCATTATATCACACTGGTGTGGTAACACTGCTGTTCCAGCTACAAGTACAGAGTACGGCACTGTATGGGCTGCTGCCGGGAAAGTTAGCATTCCAGCCAGAGCCAGTACATTAATAAATGACAACCGTATAGGTTTAGTTATGTCCCAAATACATATCTGATTTTAAAAGTCTCCAAGCTTTTGCAGCTGAAATATATGGTGTGTTTTCGGCATACTTAGATACACTGATTTCGATAGATTAATTTTTGTATCAGTGCTGAAATTAACAACTTCATGCACTGCTACAGAACACTTTTATACATGTATATTACTACTAGGATATATTTCATATTGATTAACATTCAGACATCACTTTTCTAAAAGGGAGCAAACGGGTAGAAATCCATTAATACTACCTAGATGTTAAAGTGATGTTCAACAAATTTTAAGCATGAAGGACAATCTGACTAAACACATGGCCTTTAGGCTACGGCATCTGAAAAACACCTGCCAAGAACCTTCTTTAAAAACCAAATGTTTAATACATGCTTTCTTCTTTTATCTGAAGTTCAACATCAGCTATAGCACAATTTAACAACAATAAGCAAAGCGTACCCCCTGCGCAGAAGATCATGACCTTCAAATGATCCAGAAGCTGAAAAATCAGTAATTGGGATACTGTCCTTCAACAGAGAAGCAGCTCCTCTGGAATCCTGGAACACAAAGTGAGGATTACTTTAATAGAACCAGCCTCCTTTTGCATACGCTCTTAAGACCAAGTAAATGAAACAAATTGCTAAAAGGCTTCCCAAACTACTCACACGCAAGCCTTAGACTTCACAGTCCCTTTACAAAAAACTTCCAATAAGTTCTTTCAGAGAGTCTAATGACAGCTAAAGGTAATGATGAAAAAATTGGGGGTTCTGGTTAAAATAGAATTTCACAACTACCCCTTGTTTGTTCCCACCCCGGGCTGTGGGGATAGAAAGGAAGATGGCAAATCATGCTCAGCTGATGGAGCATACATCTGTGAGCATTTATTTACTTCAGTACAGACACAATCACGTAAGATCTAATTGAATATGGACAAATGGTTTAAGGCTCACATAAAGAGAAGTTGTGCTCAAACATTCTGGTACGTTAGTTCATCGAAAGAACAAAGATGAAAGAGTAACTTGTAGCAGAAGATGAGAACACCACACCTCCACTGATATACAACGTAAGGCCATCTTAACCCACACCGCTAACTTAAAGCTAACCTGTTTGGTTTTACGGAGGTGATTTTCAGATTGTTCACACAACGTGCCTCAGCAAAAAAGCACCGAATAATGGCCAAAAACCTAATAGTTATTAGAAAACCCCTAAAACAGCTGTTATAATATGCATAACAGCTGTTATAATAAGCATAAATACATATGGACTTGGGGTGCTGGTTGACGAGAAGCTCGACATAAGCCGAAAAGATCCAATTACAGCCCAGAAACCCACCCACACCCCGTGCTGCACCAACAGCAGCGTGGCCAGGAGGCTGAAGGCGGGGATTGTCCCCCTCTGCTCTGTGAGCCCCCCCCCCGGAACCCCAGGCCCCTCAGGAGGGCTGGGCCCCCCCCCAGGAGCCATCCCCGAGGCCCCACCAAGGCCGCGCCGCCGCCGTGACTCAGCACAGCCCCACCACCGCCCAGCGGGGCAGCCCGAGGGCCGGGGCAGGCCGTGAGGCACCCTCCATCCCCTCAGGGAAGGGAACTGAGGCGGCGGAGCCACCCCCGGCCCCTTCCCCCCGCTCCCGGTGCCGCCGCCCCGCCCGCCCTCCGCGCTCACCATCTTGGCTCCCCGCTCCCGGCCACTTCCGCCTCCTCCCCCCCGCCACTTCCGCCCCGCCCCGGCACGCGCGCGGGGAGGGCCGGGGGGCGGGGCCTCGGGGCTGGGGGGCGGGGCCTAGGGGCTGGGGGCGGGGCTTGGAGGGGGCGGGGCTGCTGATGGCGGCCGGTGGAGGGGCCGCCATGATGGGGGCGCCATTATAGGGCAGGCATTGGGGTGGCCATTAGATGTGTGGCCATTAGGTGTGTGGCCATGCCAGGCCATTAAGTGCTGCGAGGGGCGAGTGCTCCCTGTTTCACCCCTCTATGGCCATTCCTGGGTCCCTCCAGCCCTGGTGCCATGAGATCACACCAAGGCAGCGATGCTTGATGTGATGCTGGCGGGGAAATATGGCCTCAGGGGAGACCCCTGACGGGCAGCACAAGATGAATGTGGGGTGTCAGGGTGTGCTGCCCACCCCGGGCAGCCCTCAGCTGACCGCTGCACCAAAGGGGTTTTGAAAACTTCAATAAAGGCTGCTGTGTTAGTGGGCGTTAATAGCCACAATAATATGGTGACTCCCTTAAGGTTAACTTCTACTTAAAGAAGTCTAAAAGGCTTCCTGGAAGTCATAAAGGTTGCCACAGGTTTTGCTGCAAGGCTCCAGATGTGCAGCTGGCCTATCTACTTTACCTATTTCTTCTGGGACTTGTAGTTCACTGAAGCCCTTTACAGTTTTACCCCAAATTGACATGGCACTATAAGTTTAATACGTGACAATTAAACATTACATCGTGTACACACAAAAGAATGATATCAACAAGAGAACATTATATATGTTTTCATGGCACGCAACTTTGCATAATAGTTTCTCGGATATGCGTACCCTTTAAACTATTTTCCTCTTTCTTGAGCAAAATCAGATCACCACTTAGAAAAAAAAAACACGATCAAAGTTCTGGCCCTTTGTGTTAAGGTCTGAAGCTTAAAGCACAGACTTCAAAAGAATGGGAATGGAGGTTTGGGCTTTTTAAATCAGTTTTAGGAAAATGGGTACCACAAAGGTTTCTCTGATCTTATAATGGGTACTCAGATATTGTGGTGCTGGATTCATTATTATAGAACAGACGTGAATACAGAAAAACAAGTCAAGTTCCTGTTTAACTGCAGCGTACAGAAAAGCTAGGTTTGTCACTAAATGTATTTATTTATTGACTGAGTTTGTTGATCAGGATATGACTAGAGATGAAACATTTAACTTTCAAAGTCATTCTTGCAGGACACAGACAGGATACGGTCACTCCATGTACATTTTTGACATCACTGCAATCCAGTCGAGGCTGCATAACATAAAAGAGCGTACATTGCAAGAAAGATCTGGTTTTCCTTTAAAGACAGGCTTTCACGCTAGGGAAAACTTCCAGACATAAACACAAATCGTGCACATATTTTCTCGTCAAATTATCAAGTATTTCAGATTTGAGGAAGGCTTCTTTTAATGAATCTTACAGCAAGCATCTCAACGGCAGATGGCTGTAGTAGTATCTCATTCCTATCTGTGGCTCTGCTGCAACTTAACACGAGTTACATGAGCGATTGTCAGGCTGACCAAGCCTTTGATGAAAAAAAAAAAAAAGAGCGTGTGGTGAATGATGAGTGCTTCAGCTACCCAGAAGCAGCAGGTATGGCTGTCCTCAATGCTGCAGATGTTTTCAAGGCTGCCCCAAAGCCAGGCTCACCGCAGCACAGACGGCAGCCCGCAGGCATGGCCCCAGGCATGAAGCTGGGCTGCAGAGGCAAGTCGCTGGCCTGCAGCTCTGTCTGTCTGTCTGTCTGTCTGTTATAAGGCATCTTCCAGGCTGATGGTAACGGCATGGAAAGTGGGATGCCGCTCAAGAGGCCGTTCTTTTAGTGTTTGTGGACACTCTAAAATTAGGGTGGAAATAACTACCGCTCCTCTAAAATTACTATTTTTGCAAAGTTGAGGTGGTGAACTCCACATGTTGCTCTTAAAGATAACCTGAAAATTATTATTTTTTTTAAGAATAATTTTTTTTTCCAATGTTTTTCATAGGAAGGTCTGAAATGTGTGAATGTTTTAAATTCTTTTCTGCATGTTTTTTACCTCAACATTTTTGGAATGTCAAATATGGTCTCTTTGATTTAGCTGGGGAACTTCCCTAAGGTTTCAAGAGATATATAGACCATGAATTGTTTTACCTTTTAGAAATGGGGAAAGTACCTACACTTAAAAAAAAAAAAAATACTTTGCTTCAAATGCTCGTTTAGCGATTAAATTGGTATTAACAAACATAAAACCTCATTAAGCTGGGTTTTAGGCAGTCTGACTGAAGGTAAATTCCTGTTTCAATTACTTAGCTGTTTCCTGCCTGGATCCCAGTATGGCATCATTTCACACGAGGTCTATAAGGTCACATCGAAGCACAGGGGAAGAGACCTTCCAGGTGGATTGGAAACTTGTGATGACAGAGGTATATCAGGGCCAGCTGGACAAAGGCTGGAATATCCAAACTTCTACCCAGACCCATGGAAGCCAGCTCCTACCTGGGAACTCTACTGCTATGTTACAACAGTTTTTAAGCTAATATATCCTGCCCCTCCAGTAAAATAAGTGGTAATTTTTACTTCTCCCATTCCCAGAGATTTTTTTTTATTTTTTTATTTTTTGTGAAAGGATGGAAGATACAGAAATACCCATTTATGTACAGCGTCAGTCCTACTTATTGAAAACAAAAGGAGTATGTTGTCCGAGGAAACGTGCCTTTTATCCATAACCTTTAATATTGATGCAGCTTTGTCTCTTTTCAAAATATAATTCTTTTGACGTATCAGTGGGCAAGCTGTTCTGAGTACGTGAACCTCTACCAGCAGAAAACCTTTATCCTGTGGTTCTGGGAAACTCTTTCCCTGGTTTCTGTCAACAGCCAGCTATAACCTGTTAAAGTGAAAGTACTTTTTATTTGTTTTTAATCAAATCAAATAAACACATTTTCTTTGATCTTTAAGAAGTCCATTCTTGTTAACTTGCTTTATACTTTCATGTTTTGTCATTCATTGTAAATCTAATTATTTAAAAAATTATTTTGTTTTAAATTATTAAACCTTTTCTGAATTAAGATAAACAGGGGCATGTTTTGTTAAAGATTAAAAATAAATTTCACACAAAACTGCAAAACGTAGCAAAGATAATAATGTGTAGGCGTCAGAGTGTTCCAAAACAAGACTCTCTAGGGGCTCTTCTGAACACACGGCTACGTTAAAACCATGTTCTGAAAAGGCTCAGGAAACCCCTGACTCTAACCCACCCTTTCCTGAAGCTGGTGAAAGTATTTAGAAAAAAAAGTTACTGTTGCAGGGGGAAAAAAATAAAAGGAATCTCACATATTGCCAAAGCAGATGATTTTTTCCTGTTTGTTTACCAGCAAACTCTACAGCTTGCGGGATTTTCTTGAGTCAAAACTTACCCATCCTCATCACTCACATGCAGCAAGCAGTCCAATATATGACAAAAAAAAAAAAAAGTTCATTGTTATCTCCCAATGAAAAGTTAACTTTGTTAATGTGCCCTGGGATCTAGTGGGAAAATTATGCCAACAACCTCTGTTTCCTTATTTGATGTATAAGTCATAACTAATTTTAAATGAAAAGACAAAGCGTATCTTTAGAAGTGTCTTTAGTTCCCATTTTGGTCGATCAGTCAGGGGCTGCCTGTTTTTAATCCAAGTTAGGTTCTTGGAAAGAGGTCCTCGTTGTCTTGAAGTGTCAGCTTATTTTGTAGCTCGTCGATGCGCCTTTAAGTCCAGGCTTGGCATCTATACTCCTTTACTTGGAGTAATCCCTTGTTGAGACTCGGAGAAATCCAGGCGTCTCTTTTTCTGTGCTGCTGATGCGGAGCCAAAAAAGCAGGAGGAGGCTGCAAGGGGCAGAGCCAGTCGCTAGAGGATGCTCCGGAGCCGAAGTCCCTGGCCCTGCCTTCCCTCTCCTTGCTTGCCAGCTCAATCTAGCCGGCAGCTAGGTGCTTGTGGCATATTTAAATAGTTTTTCCCCTTTATTCGCAATGCTATGAGAATTATGAAAAAATAGGGTCAAAAGGGGAAAAGCAAGGTATGAAACAGATGAAGCTACGGGGGCAGTACCAGGGGAAATGCCTCTACGGATGGCTGAATGAATTATTTTCAGCGAGCTCTGCTACCAAATTGTGATACTGTTAATCTTAAATTAAACCTTCAGCCTGAGTGCAGTGTTTAACCTATCCAGTGTTCACGTAGCCAGGACCTCACTGCTCTGTAAACTTTTTTTTTTTCTTTTTTTTGGCACCAAAACCAAGTGTCTCCTGAGACCTCACAGAAAGACATGTTTGTCTGTCCCCTCAGCCCGGCGTGATACACCTTCCAGAAACCCTACTGCCCTGCACATATAGGTGAGACTAAGAGCACGTTTCCTGTGAGAGTGTCTTCCTAAGGGAAGCCTTGAAAATAATTAATAGTAGTCACAGCTGAAAGAATTGAATGGAACATTACTTCCCATTCCTGCTGCTGTGCAGGAAAAAAAAAAAAATCCCCCAAGAGTTTGCCAAAATGCCTAGCTGCAAGAGGGAAGTCTGAGACTGCTCTGAGTCATAACCATATCCATTAAGCATCAAGATAATCAGAAGTCACCCTAATTTCCTCTTACAGCTGAAAGCAGTACGTGAGCCAGTGACCGCCAAAGTGAAAAGCCAATATTTTGCCAGAAAACAGACATTTTTCAGCAAAAAGATATGTATCACTCAAAATAGTATTTTCACCATACTGAAAATTTATTTTCACCAAAATGAAAATTTTCTCAATCTTCTTCTTCTGTCACTTTAAAAATAAAACAACAGAGTGACGAAAGTTTCTGATCCAACCACAATGTGCTTCTTAAGAATGTTATAATTAGCCACATAGATGATGGCTGGCTTAGAAATAGTTAAGGGTAATCGTGAAGGGTAATTATGTGCTGAACTCCCCAGGATGTGAGCCAACAGTGCCTACTTTTAGCCAGCAAAAGCAGAAGTGGGTCTAGAGCCTCCTAAATTTTGGCCAGGCTTAAGTCTGATGACTCATTTCAGAGCAAAAGCTATGATTAGATTGCATGTACATAAACAGAAGTAGTAGCTTACAGTAAGCAGCGTGTGTGCCTAGACTGGCACTTGCAGGGAGCTTTCTTGAATTTCCAAGGGTTTCACGCAGATGCAGTGATCCCACTGATTCACCGAGTCCAGATGGGAGCAAAACAGCAAGGCTGGTTTTGTACAGAGGAATTATTATCGTGCTTCCTCAGGAACAGCTTTTAGTAAATTCAAAGCTTTTATATTTTGAAGAGTATTGGTGGATAATAAGTTGTTTCTAAGGAGAAAAATATGTACTGTGAATTTTATTTTTCTGGAAACTGTGATTAAACATTTTCCATGAGTGATTTTATTCATACTTCCTTACTGTAGGTTTTCCAAACAATGGGCTTAACATTTTTTTGCTCTTTGTATTGCATCTCTTCATTCTGAGTCTCTACAGCTACCTGTTTTATGAAATGAGTTACCTTTTTTTTTTTGTTGTATTTGTTATATTAACAGCTTAAGTCGTGTCCCTATGTTCAGATTTATGGTTGAAAGATGCTAAAGATATGCTGCCAAAACTTTTCTTTACAATGAGATTTCCCATTCGGTTTATATAGCATCATTAGGAAGTGCTTGTGACAGAAACTGTCAATGGATTTAAGCAGTGGCAGCCCTATACTTATTGAATGGGGAATGTTGCAGCAAATAGACAATATAAGTTTATTTACACTAAGGTATTTAAGCACATTGCTGCAGTGTTGTAAAGGTATTTTTAGTTAACATATTGAAATAAAACTAAAAGGAATTGGGCCAAATTAAGATAGTACCACCTGGAAAATTCTCCATTTGAGTTCCAAAAGAAGTCTGGAGTTCTGTTTTTTAAAGAAGGACTGTGAACTGGGTTCAGAGGGACCTTCTGGGTAAATAAAATAAAATAAAATAAATAAAATAAAATAAAATAAAATAAAATAAAATAAAATAAAATAAAATAAAATAAAATAAAATAAAATAAAATAAAATAAAATAAATAAGATATTAAAGCAAATATTTTGAAGAATTAGATTTCTGGAACAAAGAAGATGCAAATGAACTGAGCAAACTTGTGTGGTTTCTTCTTCGGAAGGACTTTTTTAAGTTTTAAAAGATTACCGGAAAAACAAACCCCAAGTCGTTTATTCAAAGAGGCAAACAGTCCTGAAAGGGTTTGGGAAATATATACAGTGGACATTTCATGAGAGACTGTCATATCCTCCTCTGAGAGTAAATTTGTGTGAATACCTTTGTGGTGGAGGATCTGAGTGGGCAGATCAAAGTAATATACAGGCTCAAGGGAGACGGGGAGGGGGAAGGGAGGTTGACATAGGATCACATTTGGATTCAAGGGCTCCTCTTGGCTCGTTGAGTCCTGTCCACTGCTGTTACAAAGAGCCTTGTTATATAATTATTTTCATAACATGTTAATAAACTTCCATATTAAGTTAACTTGATCCCGTTCCTCTTCCTACTTCCCTTACTGTTCTTATTCTGGGAAGTTGTGCTGGAACCTCATTGCTCTGGTTACAAAAATTTTACATCTGGGCAGAAATCCTCTACAGCCAGTTTGTACCTATTTGCTCTTGTGGCTACGCTGACTTTTAGCTTGCATGGTTCTTCCTCCACGAAGGGGACATGAAGCCTCTAGGCTGTCTGTTCCCCTACTAATCCCAGTAACCCTTTCCAGAACATGCTCCAGTTTTACATATCTTGAAAATGAGTAACCAGAATTTTGTACCGTACCTCAAATCAGGTCACATCAGTGCCTACTCAGCTTCATTAATGCAATTCTCTTTATACAGTTTAGGATGACATTTGCTTTTTCTTCACAGTTGCATCAGACTGGTGTTTCATAGTCTAGTGACAAACTTTCTCTTCACCTGAGAACTTCTTGTCAATGACCTTGTTTTATTCTGTTACATTGCTATTATTCTAATGTCATCTGTGTGTGATTGGTCTGATGTTCTTCCCTCTGGCCTGAGATCTCCTGACTCTCTCGGCAACCATTAACTATAATTAACAGATTCTACTTCTTGTGGCACCATCAGTTATGGAAGTACATGCATTACAGAAGAGTGGCCGTAAAACCATTCCCTGAGGAATTCCAATATATCATGTTTCATCCCATTTAAAGGCAGTTCAGATTATTGACTCTATTGTTATCTAGAATACCCTTTCCCTCTCTTTCTTAAATATTGCTCCTCGGGGTACCAGTAGTCAACAGATTTATACAATTTATTGAACATCCTTATTATAAGATTTGTGATTGCATTGCTTGTTCCTTGAGTATTTGAGGATGATTACCTAGGTGATTAAATGTTGCCCATTCAGCTTTTATTTTTTTTTTCTGCCATCTTAGAAATTAGACATTTCCAGTTCTATGTTTTCTTCAAATTTACCATTCAGCCCTACTTTTATGTTCTACCTTCTTATTCTGCTTGAAAACTGAGTCAGAATACTCATTTCTGGGGCTCTGCTTTAGACAGAAGTTGGATTTTTACCAGATCGTGTGAAGAACTATATTTACATTAAAACTATGATTTATTTTTTTTTCCCAAATTTAATTTTCCCTCTAGTTTCCTACTAAATCTAATTGTAGTAAGAGCTACAGGTTTTGGCTTCTGTTTGAGAATATCATGCTGACCATCCTGAAAAGATGAAAAAAAGTCCTTTGAAAAAGAAAGGAAGGAAGAGTGTCTGGAGCCTTCTCCTCTGGGATTCATCTGTCTAAAGAGCATAAATAAGGTCTCTACCCTAGAAGGTGTGCAGTATTGTAGCTTCTCAGTGCAATACTGATTTGCTGTGGGAGATCAAAATATTCTTTTTAAAGTCATGAGGTGACATAGGGATCTGCTCTGTGTCCAAGAGAAACAGCTTAATTTTCATTATATGCTGAGAAGTAGCATTGAGATTGGGTGGCAAGATGTTTCAACTTCTCTCTCCCTCAGTACAGGAGAGATTTCTGAGTATGCTTATGTTTTTTGTCATTTCACACCCATTTTTATAAATGCAAGACTAAAGACCAGGCCTCACATGCAGGTACCATACAGAGGCAATAACCGTGCTATTCCAGCCTTAGTCACACAATTCTTAAAACAAAATATATCCATTACGTTTCTAAAGCTCTACAGAGCAGCATTTGCCTGCCCTTTAAATAAAGATTACAGACATCAGGTGTACTTCAGCATTTTACATCACCTGCGTTTAGCTCTGCCTGCCAAATACTTTGTTTGTTCCTTGAAGCAGTCCTCAGATCCAGCCTAAAACATGTGCCCCTGTGTTTTCATTAGGTGGTTGTTGAAGACAATCTGAAAATCGCAATTCACCTTTGAGATATACACCCAAACGTCCACTATGAGGAGATCACCGCTTCATTTAATTAATAACCCCAGATAGCTTCTTGCTAGTCTGAAAGTGAGAAGCCAATACATTAATAGTCTGTTTTGATGCCACATTTCCGCATGCCTTTTTCTGGCAGTATTCCTTGAAGACTTGTGAAGTTATTCATCCTTAGTTTCATGCCCAATGTGCTGCGAGCTTATGCTTTCTTTAGTCTACTGACCTATATTATGGAAAAATCTGTTGTTGGTTGATATCTTCATCTGCACTGCTTTCAGCTACAACTCACATATGTTGTGGGGACTGATAAACTTGCCGAGTTCCCTGCAGTTTGTTATCGCTGTGGTTTCCAGAGAAGTTGCCCCAGATTCCAGAAGAAGAAGAGAATTCCTCTGAATGAAGATTACAGAGATAAGGAGCATGAAATTATGTGTTTGTCCTTCATTCTTAGATACACTTATCTATTATTAACTACTGTCTGGTGTGTATGAATGTAATAAGAGGTGAATGGTAGGAGATAAGAAAGAGAAGAGTGGATTTCAGGATTATTTCTCTGTTCAAAGGATTTTGTGCCTGTTTTACCCCTACTCACTCCCTCTTCCCACACCTTTCCTAGCATTTTAAAACTACAAACTATGAAATAATAGGTAAAATATCACAGACTCAATCTTCATACTATTCCTAAAATATTTTCATCAGTTGGAAAATGATGGAGAAAGAAACTAAGCTCAGTAAGCTTACTGAGAAGTGAAAAGCCACAGCAGGAATTGCAGAAGAGAACTCCTTGAACCTGTATCTCTGCTTATTCACAATAAGACATTACAGAATTTAACTATCTTCTAGCCAAGGGGAGGATGTTGTATGCTCACTTACTAAAATACAAAAGCTAGAGAACAGTTTTCCACTGTCTCCATCTCACGTATTTTTGTTTTTCTGAGAATTTTCCTTTAGTGAAATGTAAGACGCTGACTTTGCAAAATATGTTGTTAAAATTTTGGAAAACATTTCCTGTTTTCTGTAAAACTTATGTGAGTGTAACTGCCAGTTTTTCCTTGAAACACTGAGGGAATCGGTGTCTGAGCATGGACTCATGGCACTTTGCTGGGAAATCCCATTTCATTGTCAGTCTTATAGTCTTTTACTTTCTTTTTCTTTTCCTGCGTGCAGAACCCTTTGCTTCTCTTGGAATCCATATTCAGCCTTGGCTGAATATGGTAAGGAGGAAATCCTTACCAGCGGTGAAATCCATATTACAGGTGTGTTTTACAAGACTTTTTTTATCAAGCAGGAGAGAAGCAGAAGAGGAAAACAATAAAGACATAAAATAAAGCATTTGCTTCTTGTCATCTAGGTGAAGATTGTAGAAAGACTCATTTATAACAGGCTGTGAGCCTTAATTACAACGTTTATAGGTAGGTGATGTTTAGTCCTCACATCGCAGCCTCTTCCTTCCTCACCAGATCACTGTTCCTTGGAGCTCACAATGTGTCTGCATTTTCCTAAAAAATCAGTGCATCTTCCTCTCCAGGAAGTGGCTTGTTCTTTTATAGCAAAGCCAATCTTTGTCCTCTTTAAAGGCCATATATCCTCTGCTGTCTAGGGACACCCCTGGACACATCTGTCTAGACATCCTAGAGCCTGCCTCCCTCTTCCTATACTCAAAAATGGACATTTCTTTAAAACTGGCTTTATAGAAAACCTCATATATCCAGGAAGTATGGTGCAGAACTGGGATTTTGAAGGGCATTTGTCTCTTTGCTGTCACACAATTTTCTTCATAACTATGCGTGTAATACAAACCTTATTTTTTAGTATGTAAGCCCGTATGGGTCGCTTCTCATTCCTTCTTTCCCATGCTATAAAACAAAACAAAACAAAATGCATCATCGTATTTTTTGAGTAAACTGGACCCTAACATTTCAAAAATAAAGGACGGCCCATTAGTTCCCTGTTGATTCTTTGTGGTCCACTGGTAGGGAATGTGGGGTGCCCTATAAATGTTATTTGATAAAAGCTGAGGCTGGGCACCCTGCTGTTTTTAAGGATCACGCTGAGACGAACTGCTGGTAGGATATGCAAGACAGCAGATTTGTTTATCCTTATTTCTCCGCTCACATCCCTGAGCACACATGGTTGCTGTTTTTGTTTTGACTAATTTTGACTTTTTTTTTTTTAAATGTGAGAAAAGTGGTCAAAATGATGTAATCCCCGTCTGAAGTTCGGGCGCGTGTGAAAGAGTGGAAATGCTGACAGGCCTCTGGCTCGAGCTGTCCTCCAGGCTGAAGGCTGCCCTGCCGCCTCTGCCCCCTTCGCCTCATTGTTCTCAGACACCCGAAGGAGGAAACCAGGCAGCGGCGTGAGGAAGCTCGCACGCTTCAAACGTGCGCTCGGTGGACTCTGTCAGACTCCAAGGGGATTGCCCAAGGCCTTGTACCAGCCCAAAATGTGATATATTCGCTGCTCTTATTTGCTCGGATCTACTTTATGACTTCCCTGAGACCCAATCAGTTGTGGTTTTTTTAATTATTTTAAATTGCATCCTGTCGTTAAGATCTGCCAACAATGACAACAAATGTTGATCATTTTGTCTTCTAGATTTTACTTATCCTTATATGTGTTGACTTTGTTGGTTTCTTAAATTGAAAGCCATTTTCCTCCCATGCAGGTTTTCCCTGTTAAACAGACCCACAACAAAGATTTTGTTCATTGATATTAATTACTTGTATTAGTGTAAAATATTCAGGCAATCAGATATTGGACAATGATTGCCTTGTGCAAGGTAGTGTACATAGAGAGAATGAAAAGATCTGTTCTACTGTAACATATTTACAGTCAAAGCATAAGCAAAATGTCAAGAGGTGAAGTTTGTAGACCAGCCCTACCACCTTTAATCTTTTTGTGTTATAGCTGAGTAAGTGACATGGATTTAAAATGCCCTAGGTGTAGATTAAGATGCATTTAGGGGCAGAGATACATGTTTATAAGAATGTAAGCAATACTGCAGTAGAATGTGTATGCATCATCTTCATGCTGATTAAATTAAGTTGGGCTAATAGGAACTGGGATTCCAGGAAGAATGTCAAATGGAAGACATAAGAAAAGAGAGCTGAGCTGGGACTTTCTAGAAACATGGTTAGGAAAACAGACTTGGCAGGAAATAACAAGTTGGTGAATTCAGTTTGCTTTTGAGAGAACTCAATAGCTTTATATCAGTGAAAAAGTAGCTGGACAATTTTTTGTTGTTGTTTTTCTTTTATTGAACTCAAGCTTGTAGTAGAGGTGCACTCTTGCTTCATATATATGTTGTTTAGCTTACTGCCCCACACCTGGAGAAGTAATAATCAAGGTAGGATGATGGAAAGTGCAGGCAGACAGACCACCAGGTGTAAAGAAAGGATGCAGTCTCTACTAAGCATATAGAAGTCATCTCATTTTTATGGTGATCCTGACATTCTAAGAGTGCAGTGCAAATTTAAGAGTGCAAGGGATTTGTGCTGTTTAAAGAACTAGCAAAGATCTCCTCGATATATGTAGCAGTCAATGTATTTGTCTAAAGACAATTCCAAAGGTATTTTTCCCAACCATCATTCAGATTTAGTCCAAGTTAATTTATTGATAATCACTGAGATAATTTTGTGATTGCAATATATATATATATATTAATGCAGAGATTATCACGTGTTTTTATCAGTGTAATATAGTATATTCATCCCGATTCCAACTCCATTCTGATAAATGCTGCATCTGAAGGCTTCTGGCATGAGGAAGTAGTTTTACATTATATTTTCCTGGGTGAAATACTTCTAACCAAATGAAGATATCTACGTGATGCATGACCCCAGAGTTAATCCCCCTACCTTTGCTGTCAACGGCACTCTTACAGAACATTTTGTCTTACACTAAGACGGATAACTCAAAACTTAAGGAAATGCATCCTATCCTTTGCTCTGTTGGATTCCACTTGTAAACATCATTTTAGTATTACCTGTGGGATCCACAAGTATCTAAGTATTAATTGATTTATCCTGTTACTTAGTAGATTGGCAACTGATTTATTGTGAGATTAAGTTATTTACCCCAAATCACAAAAGATATTTTAAGAAATTTTGGAAATGAAAAATTATCTTGGCTTCAACCTTGCAGACTAGACAGAACATCCTTCCCCTCTTCCTGAATTTTTGAAGCTATGTATAGGAACTTTATCTCTGTATGTATCTCTGTATGTCATGCAGCTGTATTTACTTCTTAATTCTGATTCAAACGCATGGTTAAATACCACCGAAACCAAACTGGATTTCATCATGTGGCTTAGGTTCTTCCCTGAATTTTGCCCTTGTCACAATGTTGTAAATAATACAATAATTTAGCTTGGAAGGGGTCTTAAGGACCTCATCTGGTCTAAACCCCTTGCCCCACTCAAAATGGAGTCAACTTTGCAATTGCACCATGTTGCCTATGGCCTTGAGTATCTCTGAAGATGGGGAGCCTGTTCTATCTGAGCACTTCATTGGATTTTTTTTTCTTACATCTAATAGGAGCTTTTATGGTTGCTGCAACTTGCCTCTCCAAGAAGAATCTGTTTTCTGTAAGCACCCATTAATTAGTTGTAGAGAGAAATCAGATCCATTCTTAGCCTTCTGTTGTCCAAACTGAGTGAATCCAGTTCTCTTACCCTCTCCTCGCATGCCATGTTCTCCAGTGCCTTAAAAATTTTGTTCCCTCTTGTACTGGTCTCTAGCTTGTCTGTGTGTTAGTGCTCAAGATCCCTGAACTGGTCACCATAATTCAGAATTATCTCATAAGTGCTGAGCAGAAGGAAAAAACACTTTCTTCAGTCTGTGGGCTATGCTCTTACTAATGCAGCACATGGTTGTTATTCACTGCTGCAGAGTGGACAATATGGCACTAATATCACAAGCATTATGCAGGTCCTGCTTTTATTCATAACCATGCAAGAACATTCCTATTTGTTGCCGAAAGGCTGTATCCCTGTATCCAATAGTTTCTATTTTGAGTGATAAAGGCTAAGCTTGTCAGATTGAAGATGCTCAGTAGAAGACCAAACTGTGAAATCAATCAGAAACTTTGCTATTAATATCTTTCTAGTCTCTTTATAGGTGCTGGGCAATTGCTTCATCCCCTCTGAAATTCAAAGCTAGAGGGGAAAAAAAGAGGAGAAAACAGAATAAGAATAGTGCCAGATGTTAAAAAAAAAAAATAACAGAGAAGTATTGAAAGTACTTTTAGACCTAAGCAGATACCTGAGTGGACAAATTCCAGCGTTAGCAGCAGCTAGGATGTGGGTTTTGATCCTGAACTGCTACCAAACAGGCTGTTCACTGGAGGGAAGACCTGCATCTGTCCCCTCTGTGTCTCCTCAGGAAGAGGCAGAGATTCAAAACACAAAATTAAAGAGAAATCAAGTGTCCACTTGAGTGGCATATCACACCAGTGTTATCGTCCACCATTGCATTACCTGTCTTCCAGGTGAGCATATTCACCCCTAAATCATATTTTCCTATGAGTATATCTAAATGAGGGGCTTGGACTTCTCCAATTTTTGCATCTCAGAATTCATGCATCCCGACTTCATGTTCGAGCAAGACTTCACAGCCATCTAACCTTCCTTCTGTGACTTCATTTCCCTAGGGAGGACGTGCAGGACTGCATGTGTTGGGGAGGTGTATGTGTCCTGGTATCTGCGGGTAGCTGGGAGAGGGAAGTAGAGGGCACACCACCAAGAGTGTCTGCCCTGTGGTTCAGACATAGCCTTTGATGTCACCTGCAGTCCTACAACCAGGCAAGGCCAAAACATGTCCTAATTAGCTGGACTGTGCTCCAAACGCTCATCAAATTCCTGTCTAGTGTGTAAAATATTTTCCTAAACCAAACGGAAGAGAGCTACATAGGCTTGAGTGTCACGTGCTCCAGCAACTTTCTTGCACTGTTTTCATCGTTTATGTACAGATCCCTCTCTTTTGGATGACTTGGCAGACCCCTAAGGCTCTTTTAGATGTTTAGTATTTGACTTTTCTTTAAACACGAGTTAATTTTCTGGTGATGGGTTGAGTTATTGTTTGTAGCCTTTTGTGGTCCCTGATTGACATTTCCTATTATTTAAACAGCTAATCAGCCTTATTTTATTAGGTGTAAATGTTTTTCCATGCTCTGACTGGCAAACACTAATCTCTAAACTTCAGTAGCATGTAAGAATTTATTGCCTGTTAATTGTGCCCTAGGGTGCAGTGACTTTTAAAAGTGAAATAACAATCATTATGTCTCCCTATATATATATGTACATATATATAATATACACATTTAAATGCCTGTGTTGTAGCATATGTCTTGCTGGTATTATCAGACATTCAGATGGCAGCCATTTAAAATTGTACTGATTTGTGGAATTTGGGGTATTAATACTAATAAAAAATACAAAGATATGGTTGCTTTGCTTCTGTCCACAAGCAATTGCTTCTAAATGGTTTTGTATTTTTTGTTCTGACTGTCCTTATGACAGCATAAGTACCATATTGTGTGGTTGTTACATGATTTTACTCTTTATGCATAATGACTTTAAAGCCTCTTACATTCTGCTCCTTCTGTAAGGGATTTCTTGGCATTATACTCTATTATTTTGATATTTTGTATGTTATGTGTCAACAGAAGTACTTCTCAATGTGTGACTCAGTGATAACACACTGAGTTTTCACTTCACTTTTCAACTCATTTGCCTTTATGTCATAAATTCTGAATGTTTTGTGGGATCTTATTCAGCCACCCACTCTTCCTTCTACAATCCTTTTCTCAGAAATAACAAATTAGTCAAAATTCCTTCTACTTGTCTCTAAATATATTCCTTAATGTGACTATGAATTCATGCAAGGATTCATTGTCAGTTTAGGGCCAACTTAATATAAATTCTCTTTATTTTCTAGGCTAATGTCTATCCTTGGAAAATGTACCAGGTGAAAAACTGTGAAGGGACTGGAAGAATGATACCGTACTCTAACTGCTGAACATTTTGATCAGGGACTTCCGATGTGGGTTTCTATAGAGTAAGATTAATGCGTTGCTTACACATTTTGGAATCCTAACGTGGTTCCCTTAGAACTCCTAAGGAAATGACTCCATAACTGCGAGTGATTAGATACAATATAGAGAGTGTGTGTGTGATTGGAAGGGGAAGCAGTGTCCTTGATTGCACAGTTTTATTCTTTTTGGGCCTCATTCCCAAGCATCTAAAAATATGCTGCACTGATCCCTTTTATTCTGAGGCTATATCCTACCTCTTACTTCAGCTGCCACTTCCTTTTGGCTTACCTTCTTTGAGTTCTGACCCTGCAAGATATACTGTCTAAAACTGCTTCAGCCGTAGATATCTAAAACCAGACAACCAGGGGGATAACTGTGTCCTGTTATTCCAAAGGGTGCAGAACATTTGCACCTCCCATTAACTTCATTTAACAATGCCAATTCTTAGCACCTTTAGAATTAAGGAAATGTTTTCATGATAAGACAAGAACCTCAGTATGAACTTCTTAGCCTGTGTCTCTTCTTACAAGTCTTTGCCACAAGATAAGGGTGCACAAGCAGAAAAAGTTATATAGAACTCTATTAATCCTTTAGAATAGGCTACAAAGTAGAGTTTTGTATTATTTCAGAAAATAAGAAGTTCAATGGAAGTCTTGTATTGCTACCTGCCTCTTGCAGTGCTGCTCCAGTAGGCTTCACTTGGGTGAATTTCAATGAGAAAAGGAATGCAGAGAGGCTCACTAAAGGTCTTTCAAAGTGTTTACAGAGATGTCACACAATTTTATATATATTAGAGAGCATACAGAAAGGTAAAATAAAAATAGTCAGATAGACCATCTGCAGTAAGTTATGAGATCTAAAGGAAGGGGAATAGGGAGTGAAGCCATACTGAATAATAAATAATATAGTCACTCTGACGGCAAAAATGGTAAGCAGGAGATACTGGGACTTTTTAAGAGTATTTTTACAAATTCCTCTCCCAAACTTGCATTTTATATCTAATGGAAATGTTTCTGCTATCCCTTTAGACTAACAATACAGGAGAAAAGGAGTTACCAAAATGACAAGAGGATTTCAGGAGAGTTGGAAGGATGTCAAGATTTTGCAGCCATGTTACAGGATAAAATATCACATCTTACAGTGTGCTTACAGTGTACCAGACAGTGCTAGCCAGGGAAACAAAACTTTCTGGAGTCCCCTGATAAACCTGTGCACTCCATTTCTTTCCATTCCATTCTACTTTTATTTTGGTTTGATTTGTTTTATTTTGTTAATTGCCGGAAACTCTAAGGTGAAGAGCCTACTGCTTTTGCTGGCAGGAATGGAAAGGGCGATTCTACAGTCACTGTGTGGGCTGCCACAGAGGAGGTTTTATGCTTCTGCTTAAGTTTCTTCCTCATTAGCTCAACAGTTTCCTGGCTGACACCAATATCTGTTTTACAGTCAGGGACTACTCTTTTCCACTATTGCAGTCTTATCTCCTGACATTACTGTCGTCTCTGTCTCCCCTGCTGCTGCTACTCAACAAGTTATGAAGTAACTACAGTGTTTACAGATTGTCAGAGATGGTTTTATTGCCTAATTTTGTAGGCAGCTTACATGACAGTCTCCAAAAATCTTGACTTTCATAACCCAGTACTTTCTGAAGATCTGGTCCACTTAATATACTTCTAGGTGGACACTTACAGTTAGGAGCACCCAACACCACTACTTCACTTGTGGAAGTTCTGGCTCTAATGGGTGCATCCATTCCCTCACCACATTAACACTGTGTGGCAAGGTGTCACTTTTATCGGTGTTCTCACAGTATCCAAGCTGAGGTTTGGTTTTGGGATCTTATTTTTCTTATGGTCCAAATACATTTATTATACTGACCATAATCACTGCATTAGTGGTGTTTTCTCTCCCTCATACAGGAGTCGAGCCTCGTGATGACTTCAGTTCAGCCTTCTTTCTGTCTTCTATACTTTTGCAGCATAGGAAGCTCAATAATGACATTGATCTCCTTTAGAAGGTGTTTTCAGATTTATTTCTGTAGCATTTCTGACACAAAGTTTTACGGTATTTGTTTTTTTTCTTGACTGAGAATTTGACATAGAACAGCTTTATCATTGCCAAGATCCTGCAAGAACCCAGAAGCCCATCATTTGTTGATTGTTCCCATCTCTATAAAGGCACTTCTATTGTTTGCAGGTTCTTACAGCTCCTCCACTGAATTTCATGGGCCCAAAGGGAAATCCACTGGTGATCCATTGCTCTAGATAACATTTGATTAATTAGGGGGAGGGAGGAGAGAGAAGGGCAGATAAACCAGATTAAAAAAAAGAAAGAAGAAAAAAACACAGCTAAAGCAAACATTGGTCACTTAGGTTATTAAAACATATAAACACGCAACAGAGAAAAGGAAAGGCAGTGCAGCTGTTGATTACAGAGCACAGAGTCATCAAAATTGATGCTGACCTCTTCTGCTACTCCCACATCATGGAGGACCTTGTGGAAGAACATCAGGTGGACTCACACAGACACCTGGGTGTTCCTGTTGGTGGCATGAGTAGGATTCACTCAAGGATGAGAGTTGTCTCGGTGGAGATCTTGGCAAGGGGATGATGTAGAATGCATTTCCAGCACTGTGATACTGATTAGGGAGACATGGACACATCCTTAATCTAAATCTATGTTGGTTGTGTCTGAATTAGGATATGTTTAGTATTTTTTCTGATGTATTACTTGCATTTCGCAGAATGCACAGGGCTGGAAGAGGGCCCTGTGAAGGTGAAATACAGACAAGTATGAAATTACTCTAAAATATTGCGGAAGCATCTTTGACAATGGTAATATAACTTACTTGGTATTACTTGGAAAAGAACACTGCTTTATTTGAAATTCTATATTGTTAAGTTCTTCAGTATTATAATCCAGAAATTAAGCTAAAGTGAACTTAAAGCTAAAGGAAACTCAGATAAATACTACTATTGTTGAAATTAACCCAAAAGAAGTTAATTTCCTTCCAGCTTTTAAACCCATTTTAAATTGTCAGGTTCTGTTCTAGTCTTATGGGTCCTTTAGCAGTGATACACTGCCAGCAGAACAGGAGGGGCATGTGAGTTTCTGATTTTTTATTACCAGTTTCTATATGCACCAAAATTTGGATTTGCTATGAATTGTTTTAGTTACAAGGCACAAGAGGTGGGTAATGTCTTTCAAGAATCTGGCCAGTTGAATAAAATTGTGTTGAACAAGAAGCTCGTGCTAGGTTAGGGAAAGTGGTTCAACAGCAGCATGGGTCTGTGGATATCTCCAGTCTTTCTTGGCTAGAAAAGGATAAATAGCTTTTGTTCTTGGCCTTTTTCTTCAAAAAAAGGAGAAAGATAAGTACAAATGAATGTGGGCAAGCAGATATTTAAATAAAAGATGTTTGTAACGTCTGTTCTGTACATTCTGCTCACAGTGCTCAGAAGTACATTATTAACTGCTGTTGGCTAAATGAAATTCTGGGATTTGGAAGAGGAAAATATGAATTCTTGCTTAGTTGTCTCTAGGAATTTCCAGCTATCTGACCAGAAGAAGTAGATTTTAATGTATATTTTCCATAGTTCTCAAGAAAAAAAAATATACTGATTGGTTCATCTGCCTGCTATTAACCATCAAATCATTTAAAGAGTATTTTCAGTTGATTTTTATGGGACTATTTTTTTCCTTCTTTCCTGTTTCTGCAGCATTAGTTTCTCTCATGTTCTTTGACTCTGATTCTAGTCTTATCTTTCTCTCCCTGTGATTATTTAATGACTACTTCCATTTCCATAGCAATCATGTTACTATTGTTTTATGTCTCTGTGCCCAGGGCTACTGCTGTTTGCCAGCATACTTCATGTTTTCTTTTTTAATTAGTAGCTGAAAACACCATGCAGAAAAGCATAAAATGATGTATTGCTATGTTCTGGAGCAGTGGCTGTGGCATAGCTTTGAGGAAGTAGTTTGTAAAGCTATTTAAAAGTTTTAAAGATTTAAATCATTACATTTAAAAGGGTGAAGTGATTTACAACCTGGACATTTTTCTTCTGTAATTGTAGCAATTTGAAAGAGAGACTAAGGAAAAGATAAATGTGTACTTATGATACTTTATCCAGATGGTACAGGCTCTATGTTCTGGTATATGACAGACATTTTTTTATTACATGGACATTTATTTTTCTTGTCCTTCTATTTCCTTAAAAGAAAAAAAAAAAAAGCCAGGTCTCTTTCAGCTGACAATGATAGGTTTGACCCCACAATAACCATGTGTCGTTTCTAGGTAAGTACAACTGAAGTCTAGACAACTAAGAACAGTGCAAACTAAGGGAAACCAAAGAAAGGAAGCATAATCTCTTTAAAGTAAAGAAGCAATTAATGAAATAAAATAAATAAATAACAGCAGCAACAACAACAAAAAAGCACTACAAAAAATAAAAATAAAAAATGAAGTAATATAATGAAAATGTAACCAAAGAAGTCACTTGTGAAAGAGAGAAAAGGGAAATGCTCTGTCATATCTGCAGGCTCCTGGCTCAAAGCCTTACCAAACAAGACAAGTCCTTGGAAACAGGAGAAAGAGAGACACTGAGGGAAGAACACTCTTAAAGAATGCCAACCGAAAATGAAACACTGTACCAGACGCTGTAATATTTCCCATCACAATTGAAGTGCAAGATGCCAATATTTTATTTTTATTTTTTTCACAGGAATGGTGCAGGTGAAGATTAACTTATGGGGAAACACTTAAAAGTTTGTATGGCAGTGATGAGGAAACATCATGAAGTCTCTGTTCTGTTAAATAAAAGGAAGTTGTAAACACAATGGCAAAGAAAGGTGACCAAAGTGACGGTGGCATCTGACTGTGTGCTATGTTTTGTTCAGAGACAGAGGAGCTTTCTGCAATATTATCCAAAGCAGAATAAAGGAAACAACTTATGATAAATAAGGGAAGCACAGGCTGAATTTAAAAATAAGGAAGATCAGTTCTTCAACCGCAATTCCTCAAGCTACTGCCTGTGAGTTAATTTTGATTCTGGAAAAAGTAAACCACAGAATAATTTTAATTTCCATATTTCAGCCAGAACACACACACACACATTCTCCTCTCAGGCAGGGAAGCCAAGAGAATCAGAGGAAAATAAACATAAAAGCATCTCAGCCTACTTTTCATTTAAGTGGAAAAAAAATGTAACAACCCTCCAAGAAATTCTCTTTAGATTTTCTTTTCTTCTAAAAAGGATGGGTATTCTTTGCATTAACAAAAGATTGACAACCCTTAAACAGAGTGTTAAATGGGAAAGAAAAAGAAAATAGCAGACACTCCTCATTCAGTTTATAGGTGTAAAGATGATGTTTAGGCAACAACCATACCAATACACTCAGGAATATCTTAGGTGTTGTGGTATGCCATTATATTGATGAACTTTGTCAGTGGTTTATGTCAAGATTCATGGATTAAAAGTTACATCCAATTTAGATTTCAGCAGGAATAAAAATCAATATCAATTACTTTCCCTTCCTGTTTTGTATTGATGCTGACTTCACTAAGAGTTAAAGTCTATTCTACTGAATAGACATTGCTGGAAGATCTTAGTGGTGCTGGCAAAATGGTGTAGTAAACTCACAAAAGAAGGTTCTTCATCACTGCAAAAGAGATGGGAGAGCCAATGTCAGAGCTTTTAAACTCATTTTCTCGGGAAGGAAAAAAGTTCAGGAAGAATTTCTGTTTTCATACCTTCCAGGAAGAATGCCACTAGTTGACAATGAAGCAGCTACATTCACCACCTTTGACATGACTTGGTTGCTGAAATGCAACCTAAAGTCCTTCCAACTTAAGTGTTGTCCCACCTGTGCTTAGGGAAAACTACTGAGAAAACACAAAAAAACATATCTCCACCAAACACCAGAGCCTGGAAGGCAGATCCTCCTTGAGGCCAGGCACAGTCCATGCAACAGTTTGCAGTAGGGTGCCTTACACGTAGCTCAGGAACAGCCTCAACCAAACATATATGTGTTGTTTCCAGATCCAAGCTGGCTTTATTCAGTCACTTGAACTCATTCGTCTCCTTGGCATTTCCAGTTTAAAGGTTAATGATATTACCTCTGTGAGTCCAGGTCTGTTTGCACCCACAGGTGTGATCACATCCTTGAGCCAGGCAAGCCAAAGCCCCCTTTGGTCTCTGGGCCTTGTGTTTCCTGCTGTTTCCCTCTAGGCCCTCAAAGGTGTGCAGACAGTAGAAAACATCAGTTGCAAGGACTTAGTCTAAATCTAGGCCTAAATGCCTTTGAAAGTAAATTCCTTAGAAAGTATCAGGAATTAAGTGGTATTAAATTACAACAAATTTCAAAAGAACCCAGCAGTGCCTTATCTGTAACATGAGCCAGAACAGAAGATGGAACTTTCTGAGATATGTCGATAAGAAAGCCTGAGGGACAATTCACTTGTCCAAACACTGGCATCTGGAGATGTAGTGGAGTTGTGGAGGCCCCAGTGAACTCTAGGCATTGGATCTCTCATGAAATCTAGACATTGCTCCTGAGGAACCTGGGCATTCTTGACCCACACCATCCCTTGGTGAATGACTCCTATGACCCAGGTTATTAAAGGTGGGGTTAGACACCTATGTTTGGCACCAAACTGAGCCCTGTGTGTCCGCCAGATTGGTGAGGGTTATCAAAGGAACACAAAGTATTCCTCTCAACAGAGTTGAGGGGAAAAAAATATTTCATAACACATTTTCAGCTTCAGGGAGCTCTCCATCCTGGACAGAGGCTGGGGAAGCCTTTTAATGCCCTTAACAGGATGTAGTCGCTGAAAAGCAGGCTGGTTCAGAACAAAGCATGTTCCTTACAGAAATGTTGCACATTTTCATCTGTTGATTCTTTGAAAGAGCTTCAGGATCCTCCAGTGGGAGAAGAAACAGAAAAAACAAGCAGGTACATTTCCTGTGAGTCACAAAACCAAGCATTCACTTTTAGATCCACGTATTTGGTTTTGAATAGACTGGGGTTTCACAGACACCTTGCTTTTTGTTTCAATTGTGCAGCTGTCCTCTGAAACAGACTGCAATTTTGATGGTTGGAAACTCTATCAGCTACATTTCCAGAGTGTTATCTCCTAATACAACAGTGTGTTTTATTTTATTTAACTTTAAAATATCCTGTTCTTTTTTTCTGCCAAGTGCCCATCTCTTTCCTTAGCAAGGTGAAACAAAACTTTTTGATCCTTTTCTAGCATTACAAATTGCTCTATAAATACGTAGGAGAGAGTAGATTTCCAATAAAACCACATTTCAAAGTGAAATATTTCTGTACATAACACTAAAAATAACTCACCAAAATCTCTGAGCCAAGCTATGGTCACAACCCCATGAGACCGGAAAGTAGGATGGTTCAGTGAGTTCTGCTTTGACTCCTCAAGTATATCTGCTGTCAGTTTGGCAATCATACATTGGTGATGACCGAGCAAAAAAATCTGGATGTAGTCAGTGTCTCAGAACAGTCACAATGCATCAGTATGAAATTTCCATGAAAAGCTGTGGTGTTTTTGTATTCTCAAGAAAAATGAGTTAAAACTGGGGTAGATGTAGGGAGCATCTGCTAGAGCAACCCTGTCCTATGAAAGGAGGCAGTTATAATAAAAATAAAGCTGATTACATCTGAAATAAATAATTATCAAGGAGTAAATACCAGTAAATAGATGGTATTTAAGTTAGAAAGAACGTCAGCGTAAAAACAGAAAACTGTAAACTTGGAATTAATTCGCTTAGGCTGGAAATAAGAGTAATTTCTCTAATGTGGGGGAATAAGGTTCTGATACAGCATAGAAAGAACAGGGACAGCAGAAAATGTAAGCATATAGCACTGTTTTCTAAAGAAATGAGAGTTGTGTGAGCACCTGTGTGTACCCACACGGTTCCTACCTCACCAAAAAAGCACTTTGGAATATGCGTTCCAGTATAATTAAAGCTGATATAAAGGAATGGGTTTTAAAGCTAATTATATTTCTGCAGATTTCATCAAAATGGGGGCCAGGTAAAGTAAAGACAACAACCCATTAGGGAAACAACCGAGGGAAAGGCTTTGGTGTGAACTCGTACCCTGTTAGTCATCAGCGAGTCCCTGGGCATTTAAATGCCGTATGAACGCTCGCCCATGGGAAAAGCATCGAACAGAGCTCACACTTTCTCAAACACCGAAACCTCAAGCTACATAGGAAACCAGGTTTCCGTCATTCCTGTGGTCACAGCACTGCATTTCTAATGCTGGAGCCTGATATATACTGAAAGGGATTGAATAACGTGTCTGTCTGCAGGAGGAGTACTTTTGACGACTTGACCGAGAGAATTTGTTTTCTGACACCATCAATTATGCCGTGTGTAACTGGGCACATCATTTCGTCTGTATGGGACCTCTAAAATTACAATGTTAGCACAAATTTACCTCTCACAAAGCAGACAGCTGACAACTACAGCCAGATCATGTTCTACAGTGTTTGCATTAGATCTGTTAATGATGGTGATGTTTTTGGGGGGATCATATTGATTGTGAACAGTTACAAATCTTTCCCCATCCAGACATATTGATCATTTCAAACACACTGATTTTTTTTTATAGTTTGTACTGTACAAAGAAATCACAGGTAGAGGAGAGATTACCTCCTGGGTGTGTTTTTTTTGTTTCATGGTTATGAAATATTTCTGTGGCAACTTCAACAATAGCTTTCATGGAACAGGAAAAACAAAGAGTTTATTTTTAGGTGCTCATTTGGTATATCCTATCCCTTAGGGCTGTGCCTATTTCCTCTCTTAATAAGCCTCATCCATCTCACCAAAATGATGGACATCTTAACTTCGTTGCTGGCTGAATCCAGGGTAAAGCCGGAGATGACTAGCAGAGGCTAGCTGGTTCCCACGTTTCTAAATTCGAAAGAACACTTCGTATTTTGCCACGAAGAGTTCAGGCACGTAAGACACAGCCGGGCGCAAGGAGGGCATCCCTCCCATTTCAAACCCGTTCCCAACTGGGACCTGAGCTGGGCTGGGTGTTTTTTCCCTGGCTTGGTGTTAGCGGTTTCAGTACGGATCGTCTGATACCCAGTGATCAGCCTGAGTACATCACGGCACGGATGCTGAACGATGGCAGCAGCAACAGCAGCAGCAGTAACCAGAGAAACCCTGCCCGTAGCAGCCCGTGGCAGCCCGTAGGCACTTACGTGCTCTCTGTTCCAAAAATCGTGAGCAGCTCTGCCGATTATCAGAGGGCTTTAGACAACTCCATCCCTCATCCTGATGGGAGTTAGGCACTTCAATGCCTTTAAGGATTTGTGCCTCTGGGGCTCGTCCTAGATAACAGAAGTCTATGGTGGAGTCTGTGGGAGATAAACTCGAATTGCCCACATCTGAGGGCTGGGGGAAGGGAGGCAGCACCACAGGCAGGAGGAGCACGGCTTTTCCTGCCTGCTCTCCGGCAGCTGGTGTGCTGACAGCCTTAAAAACTGCTGGAGCTGGGATTATGTGGGGGCTAAGGGCCATAGGCAAGAGTAGGGCACGGTGTTAGAAACAGCAGACCCAAACCTGGGTTTCGGTGAAGGGAGGCAAAGACAGCTGTAGTGTCGGATGTAGGATGTAGGATGTAGGATGATGTTCACCATCATCCCCAACCAGCTGTGTTCAGCAGTCAGCACCTTGCAAGCTGCTACAAACCCAGGTGACCTGCTCTGCCTTGGGGGTTTTGTTCTGTCTTGTTTTCACAGCAAAGCAGACACACAAAAAAATAGCCAGATTTAGCATTTTTTTAAATGAACCCTGCCCCTGGACCCTAGAAATCCCATTCTATTTTATATTATTACCCTTAAGGGTTCCTGTACCTTCTTTCCCCAAAATGTCATTAAATCAGCCCATCTACATGTGTGAAGAGGGACATTAGGCTTTCGTTTTTATGACAAACAGACACATTTAAAGAAAACGATTTGCATTTTCTGGTAATGAGTCGGGCAGAGCAACTCCATCCCTCAGACAGAGCTGCCAGAAAACGGTCAGAGCAGGAGCCTGACCCTGCTGCTCCTGCTGGGTATAGACTTTCCTTGGAAATGGTTTCTTTATCCTATTAGGAAAGGCAGGAACTCACCCTTAATAAGAATTAATAAGAAAATGTATAAGAACTATTTTAAGAATACAAATTCTTCTTTTGATAGCTCTTTCAAGGAAAGATTAACTTTTCAGGATTTATTTAACAATGAATCAGCAGCAAGGGGTAGCATCAGCAGCACTGAATGAACCCAAGCACCCAAGGATCCAAATATCCTCCTTTGGACTGATGGATCCTTGGAGAGCAGGACTGAAGCCTTTCAGCCATTATTACTTATTTAAGGGAAAGAAAGCCATTATATTTTTAAAGCCTCTGGCAGGAAAGCATGCCTCCCAAAGTGCCTTTGCAAACAGCGCGGCTCCTCTTCAGATGTGACTGATCTTTTCCTGCTAAGAAGCTGCTGGGGCTTGCAGCTGGCCCTGGCACCGAGGCTCCCCCCGGGAGGAAGGGGGCCACGGTGTCCCCGGGCCGGGGCTGGCTGTGGGAGGACCGGGACACCCCGGACAGCAGCGGGGGGGCCCCGTGAGCTTCGTCCCGGTGCTGGAGGGGCTGCGGGTCCTCGCACTTAGCCTTGGGGGGGCAAGGCAGGAAGAGGCTCCGCATCCCCGGTGGTTTTGTTTCGGCTCGCACACGTCGGAAGCGGGGTTGAAGCCGTGCGATGGCTTTTTTTTTTTTTTTTTTTTTTTTTTTTTGTGGAAAAGGAAAGGCATCTGCAGGCATTTCGGTGCATCCCCGAGGGCTGAGCGGGGCCGGTACCCGCTGCCCGCCCGCAGCATCCCTCCCGGCCCCCACCTCTCTCTCTCTCTCTTTTTTTTTTTTCTTTTCCTTTTTTTTTTTTTTTTTTAAATGTTCCTCCCCCAAAGATCAAAAGCTCCTTGCTGTTGCACAAGGACTATTTTCTCAGGCGTCCTTCCCCACCACGGCTTTGTGAACAGGACAATAGACTCCTGTGTCAGTGCTGTTGGCACCGGCCTTGCATAATACAGGAAGCAGCATTTCCTTTCGGGGGTGGAAAATTAACTTGGATCGTGCGTTTCTCTTTTTATTGCTGAATCGTCCACACCCCGGGAAATTGGGCTCGCAGGCTCTCGGGAAGGGGAGAGGCACTGCCTCCTCTCCGCATCCTCCCGGAGCAGGGGAAGACCCGAGCCCGGCTCCGCCCCGCTCCGCCCCGGCCACGCGTGGTAATGGGGCTTGGAAAGGGCTTTTTCCGAGCCGGCAGGGGCTGTCAGGGTTTGCAGGGGGGAAGGAGGGATAGTAGGGCCTGTGGAGGTGCAGAATTTAGGGGGAGTTTCGGCTCCGTGTGTGTGATGTGGTATGAGCATCCCATGGTGTTATGAGCATCCCATGGCGCGCCCGCCCTTCAAGTGACGGGCTCTTCATTGCCATGCGATGTTTGGGGGTGGGTTTGGTGAGTGCAGCTGGCTGCTGGCTTCTCAGCCTTCCCTGGCTGCCCCTAACTGGGGCTGGTGAGAAATCAGTGCAGGCTCTGGGGAGCTCGGGAGTGGTCCTGCCACCGAAAGCTTCTGGTCCTCTCTGCTGGCCTTAATTCTTGCACAACCCTAAACCTCAGATTCAGGTGAGGTAAGGACACACATAAACTGTACAAGCAGCTCCCTGTACTTGTGAGCTGAGCTTAGGCACACACCATTCTCCCCACTAGCCCCGCACTGGGTCCTGCCCGCCGGACCTGGTGACAAGGGAGCATTCCCAGGAGAGGATTCACAGCTCCAGATGGGCAGCCCTGAGGCTTGCAGAGTCAGCAGGCAGCCCTTTTCTGCCTCCACGTTGTGCTGACCTGCCAGTTATGGTTTTGCTGCACCAAAGGAGGCAAAGATGCTAATTTCATAGCGTGCATCACCCAGGTAATAACCTCCCTCGTCACCACAAGTATCTTGTGGAACTGAAAGTTAAGCAGCCTTTTAACTTTTCCTATTAGCTGGTTTCATTTCTTTACTTTTTTGTTGTTTTGTTTGTTTTACCCTCTACATTTTAAAATTACTTTCAAGGAAACCATCATGGAAAAGACCTATCTTGAAACGATTGTCCTAAAAATCTCAGTTATGTCTGGAGAATGAAGGAAAAGACAAATCTCTGTGCATGACAGGGGAAGCTCCTTTAATTCCCCCAGGTGATGCAGCTCCTGTTAGCCTTCCCCAGCAAAGCATCGTCCTGCTTGCAATTGGAGCCAGCACAACTCTGGGCAAACACTGCAGCAGACCCACCCTTCCTTCCTTCCTTCCTTCCTTCCTTCCTTCCTTCCTTCCTTCCTTCCTTCCTTCCTTCCTTCCTTCCTTCCTTCCTTCCTTCCTTCCTTCCTTCCTTCCTTCCTTCCTTCCTTCTTTCCTTCCCTCTCCTTGTCTCTCTCTCTTTCTTTTTTTTCTCTCTCTTTTTTTTCTTTCTCTTTCTCTCTTTCTCTCTCTTTCTCTCTCTTCCTCTTTCTCTCTCTCTCTCTCTCTCTTTCTCTCTTCCTGCCTGTCTGATGGGCTCACATCACTGCTGATTTAACTTAGTCGGATGTCACCAGAGCTCCAAACTTGCATCCTGAATCATCCCTCCTGCAACTGCTCTCTTTGCAGGTGTGTAAGTGAAGGAGCATGTGGAGCAAGGATCCCACCAGCCCTGCTGTTTGGGACATGTGGGACAACCACACGCTTTGTGCCAGTGCTGCAGGACCTTGACAGCCCTGCCTGTATCCCACATTTCCCAGTACGGCTCCCAGGATGCTCCTGTGAACATCGGTTCTGCGGTCGGAGAGCTGTTTGCTTTTGTTCACATTTTGTATCCGACTTGTTCCAAAATAATCAGGACATAGACATTCATGCACATCCCTGAGTCACCAGCTCCTCTGCAAGCAGCAGCTGCACAGGCTCCTGCTTCAGAGGCCTGGTTTATATTATGGGGAGGGAAACACAGCCTCTAGGGGCGAGTGTTTGGGGTGGTAAGAGGAAAAGAGCTCTTCATTGTAAGCCTGGTTTTCTTTTCATGGCCCAATATTTTCTTGGGTAGTTTACCCTTTTTGACATGTTTTGGTTTGGTTTTGTGGTTCTTTTGCTGACCTTCTGGTTGTCTTTCCCACTGAAATGCAGTGACCTTGGCCCGGTTCCACATGGATGAGATGCATTTGCTCCTTTCATGTGGTCTTGCCTCTTTCTAAACACTTTGCCTGGTACGTTCACGTAGTGATGGCTTCAGGAAAGGCATATATATATATATATCCTGCCAGATAAAGGGAAGAAGTGATGGTTTGAGACTGGATTTGAGGACCCTGGGGGGTGCAGCTGATAGCACTGCATCCCTACCACTGTCCCAGCTGGTCCCAAAGTAGGTCACCCCCATATTGACGCAGGTGTGCCTGCCTGTGAGGGGGGTCCGGCCCGCGTACGTGTGCATGTAGTGGAAATGCTTACTGGCATTCTTCTATTGTGCTTGCTTTCTGTTTTTTTCAGGGACAAAAAATCTTGTTCCACTCTTTTTCTTTTTTTTTTTTTCTTTTCCTTTTTTTTTTCCTGTTTAGCAAAATATTGCTGAATACACATATAAAATCAATTGTGTAGTATTTTGAAAGAAAACGTGTATTGTAATGGAGTTTGCTTTCAGTGAGGGGGGCGAAATCACTGGCATCCTGCCGCATGGACCCGAGTGCAGAGTCAAAATCACATAGGTACGTGACCAGGCTCAGCTGCTGCTGCTGCACGGCAGCCACACAGCACGAGCAGGGGCTGGTGGCACAGACTCCAGCAGAAAACATCCTCAAGGACCAGAGGGGCAACCCCTTGCCTCTAGCTGTCCCCACAACAGCTATTATCAGCAACAGGTCTGACTTTGCCAGCTAAATTCCTAAACTCAGCCAACAAACCTCGATGTAGGTACCCACTGGGCCATGATGGGATGTCCTGGGGGATTGCCAGAGGTCTTACTAATTAGCTTTCTACCCTCCCAGTAACACCTCTGATTAATTGCTTGTGCCAGTTGACTGATTATAATAACTAAAAAAAAAGAGCAGCGATGTATTATGAGCTTCTGTTACCTCTCCTTTCTCGCTGTGGTTAGACAGCTGCCTGTTTTGCCTGCCCTCAAAATTAGACCTGGCTTTGATGTGGGCGAGAAGCATGGATGAAGAGGTGACACAACCCGCGCTCTGAGCTGTCATACCCTACTGGGCAGCGGTGCTGTGAGCTTGTCCTGCAAGCACTAAGCCTTTACTGAAGATTTCAGCTGACCTGGCCACACACCTTGACCAGTTAAGGAGCAAAGAGGCTGGGAAAGCCCATCCACAGCTACAGTTGGTGTCTACACATACACCTACCAAGCACGTGCCTGTTGAGCAGCTGTTACACCAAAACTGTGACGCAGGGAAAAGGACTTTCAGCTTTCTCTTCCCACAGTACTGAAGAAAATTAAGGAACCTTATTTTGGTTTAAATACAGATTTTAATATAGTGGCCACCTCTTCTTCATCCATGGTTAATCTGGATAACAGAAGCTAGAGTTATGATGATGATGACAATGATTGACTAGATAACGTGTCGCTTCAGCTGTGCCTGCCATAGGGAGATGGAGCTAGAGGACATTAAAATACTGCAAACTGAAAACATCTAATTGAAAAGAGAGAGGAAAAGAGAGACAGAAAAGGGTGCTGGGTAGAGTATGCCCAGTCCTTTTGACTCAGGATCTTGCTCCAGCTGGCAGTCTCCCTGTAAAAATCTCTGATATTCCTCCAACTGCTGCACTTCACTGTGTCCCTTTGTGTGGGTGTGCTGTAAGCCGTGTTCATGAAATGATCTGGGTTATAAATGGCCCTCCATGTTATAATCCAAGTTATATTCTGGATTATTTTACCAAACTCTTTTTCCACTGAGCCACGGAAACTGTTGTGCCAGTGCAACTGAGGGCCAGGGCACTACAGCACGGGGAAGGACGGGGATCCCACTGGTGGGCAGGGAGCTTTGGGTCCTCACCTGCTGGCTCTACTGTTTTCAGGTGATTCGCTGAAATATTGCTTTGCTTAAATTTTCAGTCCCGGCAGCACGCTGTCTCTTACAAGCTATTTGGCAGCTGCAGATTCCGTGGAAGACCTGCAGAGGGAGATCCAATCTGCTCTGCTTTGACATCCTTCCCTCTTCCAACAGCTGGAGCTGGGGAACATCTCTGAGACAATCTAGGCTGCTCCTGCGAGGTCTCTACCTCTCTGCTATGAGTACGGAGACCAAGCAGAAATGATTAGGTCCCCCAGCTCCATCTCCAGCCCATGAAGTCTTCTGAGAGCAGGCACCTGCTGCACAGGTGCCGGGGTAACCTTTTGTGTAATGCTCTGAACGTTGCAACCAGTGCCACTGGGAGATACTCTGAGCACCAGTGCAAATAAAAAATCACTTCCACGACTGGAAAGAGTCAGGTCGGATTGGAAGGGTATCAGCTACTGGTGTGAGTGGGATTTTCCAGGCTCTTTATTTTTGCCAGGTCCGCGGGAACTGTCCACACGATTCCTCCCAAGGGACTTGGCGAAAGCCTCAACTCAGGATGTTCCAAGTGTCCTGCTTCCAACGGGGAGCAGAATCCACAGCCTCAGGATGTGTCCCAGTGACTTGGCTAAGTCATATCCGGATTGAGAGGACTCCCCACCCCACCTAGCTCTTGAAACCAGACACACAAGAGTCATAAAGACTGGCAGAGAGCAGGCGAGAGGGAATGTGCTGGTTAAACATTCATCTCTGAGAGGTCCTGTGTGCTCCGGGTGGTGCCTGTCTTCCTTCGCAGCCTGCCCTAGGATCTGGGTTTGACCCTTTTCCAGCTGAAAGCCCCAATTACTCGTCTTTTCAATCAGATTTCCCATTGCTCACTTTCTGTGCTGTGCCAGTGAGTCTTGCTAGCCAGGGAGGGGCAAGGGGTGCGTGCCAGGGAGCTGGTGCTCGACAACTCAACCACCTCAGTGCCAGATGTAGGAGTTGTTCAAGCAAAAGGCTTGGCAGAAGCCATCTTCCCCCCCCCGAGCAGGGCAAAATTCATCCACAATACAAGGGCTGCAAGGAAACATGACAAGCTGATGTTGTCTGCTGGGAAGGCTGCTCCTTCCCTGTCTGTCACAGCTTCTGGAGTGCTGGAGGCTGAGCAGATGAACAGCAAAGATGTTTGCCTGATACATTTCAAAGAGGGCTCACTCTCAGCTGCTAAATTTGGCTGGTTTCCTTTTGAGTTTTTAGTGATAGTCTTTCTAACATATGCTAGGAAAAGGAAATTTACACCGTTTCACAGCTGAAGGAAACGTAATTGCCCCTAAAACACCAAAGGATAAAAATTGTCCTACACATAAGCCACCTGATTCCTAGCATCACACCTAGGCCTAAGGTCCTGGGTGTGAAGAGCTCATACTGCCTGCAGGACGAACATTTGCCTGGGAGGGATCTGTGGCTAGCTGGGATTTGTGTGGCCATAACACCTAAATTGCTGTATGAAATATGTTCTCAGGATAATGGTGTTGCCATTATCCTGTGGTACACAAAAATAAGGGCAAACAGCTTCCACACTGCCCTCGCCTTCACACCTGCACTGCCCAGCTGCTTCAGTCTGCATATTTAGAGATGCCCTTCATCCAGGCACAGGTTTCCCTCTGCATCTTCATTCTGCTTCATGGGAACGCCTGCATCCTCTTTCATCCCTGTGTCTCATTATTGGGGTCTTCCCAACCTTCCTGCATGACTCTTCTCTCCCTGGCTTTAGCATAAGAAGCATGATAAGGGTTTATGAGTAGATCAGGTTTGCCCTCCCTGTTCCTCGGCTCCTTGGGTGGGTCAGGAGCTGATGACATCCCCTGGAGAAGGAAGGAGGTACGCCTTGCCAGAGCGCTGTGGTCTTTGGAGGGCCGTGACTGAAGGCAGCTGTGATGTAGGAGGTGTGAAGAGGGTGGGGAGCTGGTGTGGCATGGCTGCCGGGCTCGCGATGGGGCCTGCATCATCTCAGACTCAGCACGTACTCAGCACCGCGTAGGTCAAAGGCAGGGACATCCAGTTCCCTCGGCTCCTTCCACAGGGAGCCCTTGCTCCTAGGGGGTCTGAGCTGTCAGGATGCCCAGTGTCCTAGTTCTGCCTGGTCTGTCCTCTCTGGTCGGCTGTTTTCCCAGCTGCTGTCCTCTCCTCTGGAGGAGGTGATGTCTCGTGAGTCATCCTCTTCGGGAAAGAAGCTTCTGGGTTCTTTCCCCCACGGTGCGAGCAGACGAGGGGGAAGGTCTCCATCGCTGTTTTGTTTTCGAGGTCTCAGCTGGGAGCAGGAAGATTGGAAAACGCAGCCTTAAATTCTTAGCGTAGGGTGTCACTTGTGAATGGGAGCCGGGCAGAAGCATGCAGGAAGCATTCTCACCGACTTTAAACTTGAAAGTTAAACAGCTCTCGAGTTAAAAACAACACCAACTTCTCATCTTTTTTGTTGCACAGGATGGTCTGGTGGGACACAGGAGATCTGAGCTCTATTTCTGGCTCTTGTCACCAGCTTCCTATGACCTTGGACTGGCTGCATGTGCCTCCATTTCCTTCTCCTTAAACTGGGGGTGATCACATCTACCTGCCTCCTGCAGATGCTCTTGAGGCTTACTTCATATTGTAAAAATCTAGGAAGGGATGAAACTGGTCAGGCCAAAAACCTGCCTTTCACCCCATAGCCTTTCTCTGGGGATGAATGGGAAGATGGGGCTTGAGTTTTGCTGCCAGGCTCCCCTTGGCCTTTCCCAAAAAGAAAAAAGAAAAAAAATCCCATACAGACCACAGGAGGTGAGAGCTCAGGGAGGAGAATTCCCTTCCCAGCTCAGACCTGCACGTCCCAGGGGCAGAGAAAGCCAGCACTGGGGCTGGCAGGGCGGGCTCCTGGCACATCCTCAGCTACGTTTGCTCACGGAGAAGGCAACCCCAGGCCCCGGGGGGGGTCGTGCCCCCCCATCGGGGTTCGGGGAGACCCTGGGGGAGCTCCCCCGGCGGCTGCCGTCGGGCGGGGAGAGGGCGTGCTGCCGGCGGAGGATGTGGGGCGGGGGCGAGGGGGGGTGAGAAGGGGCGGGATGGGGGTGCGCGGCGAGGGGTGGAGAAGTTATAAATCAGCGGGGCCGGGGCTGGCCGGGGATTGATGTCCGCGGGAGGTGAAGCTGGCAGCAGGGCGGACACTCCCTTTCCGCGGGCAGGGGCGGGCGTGGAGGGCTGTGGGGCCGCTGGATGCTGATCCCTCGCCTCGCCGTTATCTCCGCCACCGCGGGAGGAGCCCGGCACCGAGGAGAGCCCGTCGGAGCCCAGCCGGCTCCTCCGCCGCCGCCTCGCCGCCGCGGGCAAGGGAAGAGCCCTGCGTGGCCGCGGGCAGGACCATGCCCCGCCAGCCGCTCTCAGGGACCGTGCTGCTGGCAGCCGTCCTCCTGCTCGCAGGTAAGGCTCCGACGACCCCCGTCGTCCCCCCCTCATCCCTCTCCGGACAGCCACCGGCTCGCCGCGACGCGTCCTCCGCGGGGGTCCGAGGGCACCTGCCCCTGTCCCTGTCCCTCCACCCCGGGGAAGGGTCTCGGGAGGAGATGCTGGCTGTTTGGAGAGACCCCCCCAAAATCCTAAGGCGACCCGAGGAGCAGCCTCCCCTCCGAGCCGTGTCCGAGCCGGTGCATCGCGGCAAGCAAACAAGACTCGGCTGCGGGGCAGGCTGCTTTCCAGCCCGCTTTGTTTCCGAGGGTCAGCCTCTCCCAGCCCTGCCCGTTAGGAGGAAAAGGTGCCCGTTTCCTCGGCCAAAAACCCCACGCACCGCTGCCTCCCAGCCCCGGGGGCATCTCCCGGAGCCGTACCGCGGGCAGGATGGAGCCGCTCGCCGCGCCTGCATCCCGCAGGGCTGCGTGTGCCGGGATGGGTCGGCGCAAAGCTTTGCTTTTCCTCCCCGAGCTGTTTTTTTTATTTTTTTTCTTCTTTTTTTTTTTTTTTTTTTTTCCCTTTTCTTCTCCTCGAGTTGTTTTTATTTTCCTTTTTTTTTCCTCTTTTTTTTTTTTTTTTTTCTTTTTTCTTTTCCTGAGAGAGGAGCCGGCCCCGCAGGGTCGGAGCTCCGCGATGGGAACCGTGTCCCCCTGCCTTGCCTCGCCGGTCACCCGGGAGCAAGGTGGCGTTAGGGTGGTCCCTCGGCACTTCGGGGCAGCCCTCCGGGACCAGATCCCTGTCCCCACAACCTTTCCCGGCATGGGGTCTCCAGGTGCTCCCGGCTCTTCCGCGCGGGCTGCGCGCAGCATCTCCGCGCTCGGCGATGCGCGCAAATCCCGGGAGGGGGCGAGAAGGCAAAGATCCAAGCGGGTGGCCGTGGGCTGGGGCTGCTGAGCCCCGCGGAGCCCGTGGGAGCCACCCGGGGCCGTGCGGGGCCAGGCGCGCCCCCCCGGGACGGAGCGCTCCCCGGGCGCTGCCGGTGCTACCCGGGGGGGGGAAGCTGGCGGGGCCGCGCCGCCGGGACGTTTTCCGGCTCTGGAAGTGCTGATTCATCAACTTTGGTATAGATATATAGGTATTCTTCTTCTCCTTCTTCGTCTTCTTTATTATTTTTTTTTTTTCCTCAGGAAAGTGCCGACTTCCCCACATTATTTTTCTCTGCCAAGGAGGCTCCTCTGCCCTCCTTGGAGCAACACTGAAATAGACACAGGCATGGGACACCCACCCTGGCTACAGGAAATGTGGGTTCAAATCCTTGCCAGGCTTCCTTCACAGCTTGAGCTTGAACTTCGGTGTCCCTCTCCCACAAGGGCTCCCGCGGTGCCGAGCCACGCTGGGGCACCGGCTTCCTCTTTCCTGTCGGAAAGGTTTCCCATTGTGCAAGCTGTGGCAAACCCACTGCCCTGGGAGAAGGTGGACTCCGTGATCTGTCCTGTACGAGACCCTAGTTCACCTTCCTGTTCCAGGGACTGTCGGGCATGTGCACCCTACACCAACTCCAATGGGAAAAACCCAATGGGAAAACCTTGGTGTTCTGGATTCTGGGCTGTGGGGACGCACGTCCTGGGGTCAGCTCAGGGCCAGTAGGCACTGGAGAGGAGCTACTCTGCTGTTCGGCTGAGTGCCTTTGCAACTGGTTTGCTGGAAACTTATATTTTTCCTCCCTTAAAACTATGAGAAATTGAGCTCCAAGTCAGAATTCAGACTTTTCCAACCTCTTTGATTGTTTTCTTCCTTTCTTTCTTTCCTTTTTTTTTTTTTTTTTTTGGAAAATAATCCTTGCACAGGTTTAGTTGGACATCCCATATTGGTTGATCATGTTTCTTCTAAGCCAGTAGTAAAACTCTCTACACTTGCATTTGCATGGAGCATTTCAAAGCCATCGGTGAAGTGGTGGGATGTTCTGTGCTATGCGACTTTCTATGTGCTCCTTCACATCTCATGTTCCTTCACTGCTTACCCGAAACTCTTACTGAGGCTGTTCAGCACTTCCCTTTTTAAGTGTTCTTGATGGACTACTCTTGTACTTCAGTCTGCGGGTGTCTGCTGGGCTTCCATTCACTGATAGGTACCAGAGAAGATTGACAAATGAGTCAGTGGTTCAGGAGTTACCACAGAGAGTTTCATAAGGAAGAGACAGAAAGAGATCTTCTAGCTTGTTTATGGCTATTTAGTAATTCAAATTTCCCCAAAGCAACATGCAAATTACAAGCCGTAAGAGATCCCATTTGAGAAATGACATATGCTTTAACACGGGAGTGTTGGGCACTTCAGCCCCCTGATATTTCTATGCACATTTACATTTTAACTATCAGGGAAAGAACAATATTTTTTGTCTCTGTTTTTCATAGCTCTTTCATATATTTCCTGTATAGTTTGTATATATGTATTCCACAAATTATATTGCATGCTTTTATGCTAAAGACTGGATATGTAATGGTCAACATAAAAACTTTGGTGCCTTATTTAGGTTTGATCTCCCAATTGCAGACTTTATATCACAACAGGTTTTATCACTAGTGCTTAGGAATATGAAGGACTGGATTTAAACCTCAAAAAGATCAGATTCTGCAGGCTGGATCAAGGATTATGTGTCCTCTTTCTCCAGAAACTTGAGACAGATAAATCAGCTTTATTTCCAGCTGTCAACACACCTGCAATACCTCACAATTAGCGGCTAGAAGATAAATAGAATCTATTACAATCTTATCTGTGGACAGTGCTATACAAGCCTGAGTTATTTCAGTTGGAACTAGATCATCAAAATCTCCAGCAAATGATGGACTTTTCAATTTCATGGTCAGCTGGAAAAAATGAAGGAAGAAATTCCAGGTCAAATCTAAACAGCGTTGAGGTTAATTTCTTACAATAACTAACCTGACTTCCCTGGAAGTGCTGTTCAGATTGAAGTTCATATGTTAAGGTTTCTATCTGATTTGACTACTCAGCTGAAACAGCTGTGCAGCCTTGCAGCTACAGTGATCTAACCTAGGACTAAGGCTAGAAATCTCAACAGAGTGCTGAAAAAATGGTTATCACACTTCTGGATCTTCATGGAAATTGGGCTGCCTTAAAAATTTCATACTACATTTGTGTTAGGCAGAGTTAGACATTGTTGTATAACACAGATTTTAAAAAAATGCATGTACTGGCATGCTTTTTGGCATTGCTAAAGAAAGTCACTTGCATCACTTACGAATGCTTTACCAAACAGGTGCTTTGCTCACATACTCTACAGAAATTTAGATTTCTTCCTCTTATAGGTGGTGTAATCTGAAGCAATTCCTTTGGGCTAAGCTAGCATGCTCCAGATTTATGGCTCATGCATGAGGAAATCAGGATTTGGCGTGTGCCTTCAACTGTGATCTTCACATCTAGAAGCACCCAATACATCTAAAACCTAAAAAAAAAAATAAAAAATAATTGCTGGGGAGATTTGGAGATTTGATTGTGCTTTGGACGATTGATGGTGCTTTTTTGATTTTTGGGGGTTTTGTTTGTGTTTTGTTTTTTTACATGTGAACAATAGCAAACAAGCTGAGCCTATTTTTGTCAGATGCTTCAAAGACTCAAACCAGTAGCCCTTCACACTGTGTGGGTGTATAGGAGAAGAGGAAATTGTCCAGATTTTCAGGGCAGTTGCTGAGTCCTTACACTTTAATGTGGTTTGGAAACTTCAAGCAGAAATGTTTATCAAGTTGCTAGTTTTTGTGTCCAACTGAGATTGGGAAAGGAAGAGGCTCAGCAGATGAAGGTTAAGGTTCGGTGTCTCAAAAATACGTATCCAGTGGGGCTGCGGTGGGGCTTTATCAGCAAAACTCCTCCTTTGAATCCCCTAAAAGTAGGGACTGAGGCTTCCTGTTGCAGCCCCAGAAGGCATGGAAAGCCAGACTGCTGCAAGAGTAGCTTTGCTGCGAAGCCCGGGATGCTCAGCTACCACGGCCACCTCTGCTCTTGGAGGGAAGCCTCTCCCCTTGGTGGGACACCTTCAAGCAGCAAACTGCTCCCTTCAGGCATGCTTCAACTTCTTGTCCCGCTTCTCCCCCCAGCAGTCTGTTCTTTTTCTCAATCGATATTTGTAAGAGCGTGTAGAAATGTTTCAGTGCATATTTGAGCATGAATTCCACCTGTGGACAGCACCAGCCTCTTTTCCCTTGGTCCTTGCGATGCATACTTACTACACATAGTCCTTCAACTGGGAAACAACCTTCCTCAAGTACTCCTGGCTAGGAATAGTCTGACTTCTTATTCCACCATGTGGGAACTGCTTATCCTAGAGTTGGTTCAGGGATGGGCAGGAAGGTGTCCACAGTTGTATCAAGATGCAGTTCAGTTTCATTCCCCTGAGGCTAGAGGTCAGCACTGCAAAAATCCCTGTGGTTATATCATGCCTGTTGTGACTGACAGAATGAATTCATGCTGCAGCTAAGCAAAGTTGTAACAGATTGAGAAATACAAGAGTGTGGGAGAAAAGATTAGAAACTATATGTCAGAGGCACTATTGCCTGAAACGTAAGCCCTGAACCGTCAGGATGTACGGAGAACTTGGACTGGGACTGTAGATGACTACTTCTTCTGTTTTATGCCATGTTTGGTGATGTTTGGTGGTTGTTGGCCTTTTTTTTTTTTTTTTTTTTTTTTTGATGGCGTGTTGGGTAGAGATGTACCAGTTTTTGATGTGCCAGTAACGAAGACAAGGAAGAGGATCTTGCTCATGACACATCTGTATTGCTCAAGATGGTGATTGATTCTTGCACAACGGTTAACCGATATATTCATCATCTTTCCCAGAATTCGGTTTGGTTTCCTTTAATGGAGAAGAAAGTGGTTCATGTTCAGATGACATGGTTTTACTGTCACTGCTGTTTTTCCATCAAACCAAATCCATCGAATAGCAAAATTGTTTGGTCCGTACCCATGGTGTTAAGTCACCCAAAGACAGTCCAGCATGATAAGATAGACTCATTTTTATGTTTATGTGACTCCAATATTTCTCTAGATGATAGAGGTACTCTTCTAGCATCCACTGATCTGTGACCTTAAGGACCTTGTTAAAATCCCTTTTAAGTTTTATTCTCACCCTTGGAGCTATTGCCTTGAAACAAGGTGTTCTTTACCACTCTAGCAGCTGGAGGACAAGGAAGTGCTTAGGAAGAAACTGTGTCCAGGATTTCAATGGGTTGAAGATGCTGTGGCAAAGCAGAGCTGGGGACCCGTGAGCAGATGTCCGCTCCTCGGAAGTTCCCTTGGGAAGCCCGTGCCCTGGGAACAGGACCCCCCGCTCAGTGCGTGGGGAGAGGCAAGGGATGAGCACGAGGGCGCTTCGTGAGAGGAATTCCACAATTTCACATAGCTCGCTTAAGCGTCCTTCCTGTGGGATTCTTCTCTGCCACGGGATGGAGGAATTTGTTCCCTTTGTTCCCATTGTCGTTCCTTCATGGAAAAACCTCTCATCAGGGTCACTGCGGACTAATGTTAACAGAGGCGTGAGAGCTGCCATCCAAGAACAGACAAGGGCTCTCTGTAGCTCCGCATTGTGTCTCTGGTGGTGTCCAACATCTGGTCTTCAGGGGAGATTCAAGAAACCTTGCAAGAAAAGTAGTTACCTCATAACATTCTCCAGAGACAAATTTTTTTGGAAGTGTGATCTCTAAAACCCACTATGACTTACTAAGAGACCATAGGTCTCAGGGTCAAGGTAATAAGTTAGAGTCTGACAAAATTTAGGTGTTACCTATGTTTATGGCAAATGGATATACCATGGTGGAATTATATTGCATTATGCTATATAACGATAATTTTCTTCTTTTCTCATGATGGTAGCATTTGGGGTGGAAACCTACTTTTCTTTGTTCTATGCAGCACTGTAATTCACTTTTGTCCTAATCTATAAGTACTAATGGTTATAATTTCTCAATGTAAATTGAGCCATATACATGCTTACCAGAAACTTTCTGCATGTGTACCTACCATAAACTTTTTATTTTACATCCCATTTAAATGTAATATAGGTTTAGCCTCTTAACACATTCATCAGGATGCAATTTTTGCATGCCAGAAAAACCAAACATGGTCCAATTTGCTTCATTAGTGCTGTCCTCACCTTGCCTGGTTTAAAGTCCAAAAGCCCACCAAGGCCAAATGGAGCAGTGACCTGTTTCACAAAAGCTCTCAGGCTGGTCCTCAGGGCAGCCCGTGGCAAGAGGGATGACTTCTGTAACGAAGAAAGATGGAGAATGGCCTCTGCATTAGTTATTTCTCTTATTTTGAGCTCTGTAACTCTGCTTTATAGGTTAAAGTAGGGTGGATGGAAAGTCAGTTTCAACTCTGTCTCTTTATTTTTTCTTGGAGTGTTATAGGACAGTTCAGCTGTAATGATGGAGCATCGGAAATAATAATTGGCAGCCTTGAGCAAAGTGGAAATCCTGCAGTTTGCTCTAAGTTTTATTTAATTTAGTTCTGAATTTATTCCTGTGCGCACAGCTTAATGAACAGTACAGTCCCAAATGGATTTGGTAGGCCAGTGCTGATGCCTGAGCCAGCAGATTACTGGCAGCCAGGCAGTTTGTCTGCTCAGACTTCTATATGAATCAATCTTCCCGTTCAATCCTATTTTATTGCTGAATTTGTCTTGCCAGGGAATCTGTAACAAATCTGAAGTATCAAGTTGGTAAAGAAGTTGAATCTGGTCAAAAAATTTACCCCTTTAATCCCTAAATATAGGAACTTAAAAAGATTTCTGTGTGTATTTTTAATATGCTTGCTTTGCCTTTATCAGTACTTTCCTACCGCACTAGTTAATGGAGTAAACTTTCCACAAAATGAAAGCATTGAACTGATGGTTATATGCTGGGACCTCTCAAGGTGGAATTGGAGCAGAGGGGCAGCAAGCACGGACACATGTCCGCACGTGACAGACAGACCTGGTTGTCCACCACACCTATTTGTGTATAGGGCCATGCAGGATCCTGTGCGCAGCACAGGCTTAGTTGTGCGTGGAGTTGTGAAAACATCCTCCCGGGTGAATTCCAGTGGCCAACCACACAGCATCATTTCTGGTGGAGTGGCAACTGCCTCTCTTCCACAATGACCTGAGCTGGTTTTCCAGTAATGGTCCCATTGGGGGTTATACTGGAGGCATTAGGTTATTCATTCAGATTCCCACTTCCAATTTCATATGTTCAGTGGGGGAAAATGTTTGTGACTGTGGCTGGTTTTACTTCTTTGTTAATGACTTTCTACTTATGTAGCCAATGAAACAAGCACCTTTGTCACGCTTACTTAGACAAGATATTGGCAAAATATTTGGCAAATGAGTGGCAAATATTGGGGGAATATGCTTGTTTCTATTTACAGCTATTGGCCACACTGGCACAGTAGGGTTTGCTGCTCAGATGCACTGATAAAGTGCTATCAGAATTGTACACACTCTATTTTTAGGTACCCAGTGTTTTGCTTTGCCTCTGTAACATCTAATCCTGTATCAGCGTGTTTACACATTTGTGTACAGTAAGTGTATACATGCAGTAAATAAACTCTTATCACTTGCTCTGAGATCCAGAACTGAGCGGGGAAGGACACTGTCTGAAAAACTAGACACACACAACTTTCTGTACCTGTGAAGACATTTCTTGGTCAGTAACGTGTCCATTTGCCCTGCTGTCTCTTTTAATTCCAGGGTATGGAGTCAGGGTCAGGGCATTTTAGCCTGCACAAGTCTACAGTGATAAACCTTATGCTTTTCAGACTCTGTTACAATGCAGTATCATAAGGTATCCCAGTTCTTTCATCCATTAACCTATACATTTTCTTGGCTGGATGTTACATCCAACTGGTACTTTAAATTCCTAAATTATAGTTGAGATTCGTCACTCTGAAGTATTCAATTCAGAAAACACTGGGTGTGTGTTGTGCAGAACATCAGACTGGATAATCTGAATGTCCCTTCTGGTCCTGAAAGGGATGAATCAACAGATTGATGATTTTTATGAATCAGTGCATATTTCATTAGTAAACAGCTTTTAACAACTTTCTTGATCTTGAAAGCACTGAGAACACATTTCAGTCACAGCAGAGGCATGTGCCAGTGATGGATCTGTTGAGAAGTGAGACAGCTTGAGCTATTTCTTCTGCCCGCAGCGTGTTTCTGTTTGCCAGCACACGCTGATCCTCTCTTTGCAACAGAGCAAACAGGAAACAGGGACAAAGCCACTGTATGGCCCATGGACCCATGTCTCTTAACCCTTCCCAGTCCACATGGCCTGAAAAGTTCTGTTTGAGGCTTGTGTCACAAGCATACCTCCATGCTCCCTTGCAGATAAGCTGTCCTGGTTTCTCTTCTGCCAACTGTAGGTGTGGCATTTGGATTTGCTTCAGAGACGTGGTGTGAAATTAGGTGTATGAAGGGCTGTGAGGCTTCCTTCAGAATGGGGCCTCGATGGCACCTGAAAGACCTGGGGATGCTGCTCTGAACTTTAGGGTGGCTCATGGTTTGGCACCACGGGTCTTTCTTGGAGGCTGCTTCTCAGTATTTGCAGTGGATACCGTGCTTCTACCTCTGTGTGCAGGAGCCAGACCCAGGCAATGCAGACAAGGTGGGGGCTATTGCTGCCATGGGGAGGGGCAAGTAGCTTCTTCCCAGCTACCACCAGTCACAGAATTAGAAAGCTTCATTATCCAGGGCAATGTCTTCTCCCTCTCATCCTGTGGAAGGACCAGGCTGGATTTCCACATTTTGGGGCAAGAAAATATTTTTTTTTTCCAGTCACTACTGAAACTTTGATATAATTCTGCCTGGAAGCTTTCTTGCAATTATTTCTTTCTAAATGCAACTATTGAAGCTGATGGGAATTTCAATGTTGATTAAACTAGGAGGAAGTGTTGGTCAATACTTTTCCTTATGGTCATATGTAAATTACAACTTTAAATAGCTCCTCAGAGTTCACCACAAGTTCCTTTTTCTCCCTTTCTTCTTTCTTTTTTTTTTTTTTTTTTTTTTTTCTTTTAATAGAGTGATATGGCATAATGCTGAAAAAAAAAAAAAAAGTGAATGGACTAAAGTATCTTTAGAAGAGATGGTAATACAATATCTCATGAAGAACCCTGAAATAAAGAAAACTACCACTATCTCTAATTTTACAAAATGGAGTAAACCTATTCTCTGCATATGAGGGTAGCTGGTGGCCGTATTCTGCTTAAGGTGCTTCAGACCAGTCAGCTCATTTTCACAGGGGCACAATGAAGGTCAACTCTCTGGGTGACTACCATGCTCCTAACCGTTTTGGCCAGACCCTGCGGTTGCTTATTAGTTGCACACGTGTGGGTGTCACTATTCCCTTCAATGAGATGACTCACAAGGAAGTGCTCAGAAGCAAGAGTAAAGTCCTGGGCTGCATTTGAACTGAATGACCCACATTTTAAGGAGCACAGAGAGGTGAAGACCCTATTAAGAAATCATGTGCATTCCCTTTCTACTTCGAGACTGTCCTATACAAAAGACATTTTTGCTGAATGTGCTTGAAAGGAGGAAATTATATTTGTTGGTAAAAATTACAAAGGATCAGTTATGTTTAACAAGCTTCAACACACGTGCAACCCCAACAATGACCGAAACAATTACTTCTTGATGGATAACTTTATTGCCCACAGATGGCACTTTAAACCTAGAAGGTCAGACTCCTTGTATACACTGAAGTTGCAAAGATAAACTGAACATTCTCCTTAACCTCTCGTGGTGCAGGTGAAAAAAGATTAGTCAACATGTTCAGGATATCTGGAGTGGCTGGAAAATCACTTAGCCTCAAATTATGAAAAAAAGAAGTTAAAGACCACCAAATGTGTTAACCTCAAGGAAGTTTCTAATAACTTCTAATATAGTATCTTTCTTTAAGACATAGAGCTAGATTTTGGGTTTACGCTTCTTAGCCAAGGATGGCAGAAATTTAAGGTTTTGAAAGGAAATTCAAAAGTAGAAGCTAGAAAAATCAGAACAGAGGTAATAATTCAGAACATGGGCCTGATATTGAGTTCAGTAGATATATCCTTTTAAGAGAAACCAAGGTTTAGTGGAAGGTACATCAAATATGCATGGTTACTTGTTTATCTGCAGAAATGAACTCACGCATCATACTGGGAAAATATATGCAGGTTCATTTATTTTATCTTTTTTATTTATTTATTTTTAATTACTTGTAATCAGCGGTTTTGGTTAACAAATAATTCAAATTTGTTTACTTAATTCAGCAAAAGCACCGCCTTTTATCGCAAGGCAGAAAATAATTAAAGAAAGTTTGTTCTTTTGTTCCTTTGCAAATTGAAGGTTATTCCTTCTGCTTTCTTAAAAAAAAATAAAATATTTGTCCTTCACTCATTTTAAATATAATAACTTCTGCAGTCTAAATTGATTTTGCTCATTAATTAAGCAACCCTATTGTCTGACTTTCACATGTGTCTAATAAGCCTTCCAAAACAAATAGAATACGCAAAAAAAAATCATGCTTTTCCCTATGGGAGGAGATTCCTCAGTTATCAGGATTAATTAGTTCTCTTGCTGTCACACGAAAAGAAGTTGCACCCCCCAATGTAGGTCAGTGTGAGGGTAGGTTGCTGATGGTCGCCTAGTGACAGGCATAATGATAAGTGAACATGTCCTGTTGAGCCATGACCCTTCGGAAACGACAGTATCAAGTAAAATGCCTGGAGAAGGTTCAGAGAAGGTATAACCCACTTCTAAATATTGACAGTAGGAATTTCCTTGCTATTTTCCTTTCTTTTTCTTTTCCGGTAAACATGTCAAACTCCATCGCATTTGTACTCTGCATCAGTTTTGTAGCATTTAAAAATGTAAGGGAGCTAATGACCCATGAATAGATAGGATGTCAAATAAAGCTATTTTACTTCAGACTTAGCATCTTTGCTGGTAAAAATACTGTCTAGCATACTTGCAAAAGCATCAATATTGGCCAGAAATAAGATCTTTTACTTCAGATTTTTGTCATTGGAAAGCTAAATTAATGAACATATAACAAATCTGATATGTCATGCCAAAAACACTGATGCGAGGTCTTGAATATTAATATGATTAAATACCGGAGTTGTGTCTAAAATGTACTCGAAATCCATGGTGAAATTCCGGCTTATATCAATGGGAGCAAAGTTAGACAAACACTAAGCACTCCTTAAAATCCCACCCATAATATTTACAAATACTGTGGTGTCTTTTAGATACACGTAATACGTGTAAAAGGGCAAAAGCTTCAATATTTATCCAGCATATCTGACTTTCTTTTTTGCCTACAGGACGGAGGTGAAAAGGTCTTTTTTTTTCTTTTTCTTTTTTTCTTTTCTTTTCATTCAATTTTAATAATTCTAAGACAGGTCTTCTGACATGCACACTACCAGGCTCTCTTGTTCTGTATGCTTAATTTAAGACAGATCTTGAGATTTTCATGTGAACATCTTATATCAACGTAGAGTTACTAAGAGAGAAGTCTGTAACCTTTATAATGTTTTCTTGCCCTTCACCTTTGGCAGACTTTGGACACAACAGCAGCCCACGTTCCCAGGGCTGGTTTTCTGCTCCCAGCATGGGTCAGGCATGGTCATGCTGGTGCCTGGCTGGCTTTCTCCTGGGCAGGGTGCTGCTGGTGGTGCTGAGCAAAACCGAGCACTCAGCTCAGAGTTTCTCAGCTTCCGATGCTAGGATGACAAGAGAAGTATAAAGAAAATGAAGGAATGTGCTCGTTTCATGTTGGGTAGCTTAGTTGGAGGGCACTGGCAAACCCTGTCAACCAAAGAGCCCGAAGCTGTCTGAGCTCTTGTAATGTTTTATCTCAAGTTCCCAGTATTTACCTTTACGGACGTTATTACAGAACTGAAATTCAATAGGCTCATAGACCGTATGCATCTACAAGAGGCCATCCCATAAAAGCACAGTGCGCTGTTTGGGAGACCCAACACTTCAGAACTGAGATCCTTAAATGGCAGGTGAGAAAAACATATGCTTGGAATGTATCACATAACAAATTTTCTTCAAAGATTTGCTGTGTCCTTTTTTCTCCCCTGTTAGCAGCGGGAAGAATATATAATTTCTAGTTAAAAGTATGATTGTCTAGACAAATCACAGAGGAAGTCTGTCTATTTGTACAGTATCACCATTCAGTTTCTGGCAATATTTGTGGTGAAGTTCAAAGAATCACTTTGTTCTGAGAACTTGTTTTGCTCTTCCTTGAAGCCTGTTCAAGTGAGCTATAACTTAGTTTATGTCTATGTTTAAATGTACGCTTTAAATCTTTTGTACAAGCATGGATGTTAGTACATACAGGAGCAGCATGACAGCCACAGACACAGTAGGAAATACTTACTGACAAATGGAGCACAGCTGACGCTTCCAAAAACGTTAAGTAAGAGCAGATGAGGGCCGTGCTTCCTTACCTTTTGTACCAAGTCTTCGTAGTTTTAGCATCTCTCTACAAAAATGTAGACTTGGCTTCTAGGCCTTTCTTGGACTGAACAAGCTCACATCTCAGGACAAAGCTTTGACATTCAGCAGTAGATGTATCTTCAGATATGTCCTTAAATGCATATACTGCTGGGTGAAAGCTGCTGAATTTGGAGTAACTAATTGACTTGTGAGACTTTATACACTCAAAATTTAGTTGCTCACCTCAGCCAGAGGTGGTGTCTCAAAGTTTCTTCTACAGTCAATGAAAGAGAGAGGACTTTCCAGAGGTGATTCATAACAGCCACACAGGATTAGTGATTTCTACTGTGTTTGGTACATACAGCTGTTCATATTCAGCTGTGGTAGGGATCTCTTAGAAGTGCTTAAAATAGCTAAGCTCAAACTATGCTTGACTGCGTTCTAGGGGAAAATCTGCAGTACCCTTGTGTACACGATGCTGCTTCTCTCATATGTTGACAATGAAATACTTTCTTTTGGAGTAAAGTGATCTGGGGCACTCCCTGATCTTCTCTCACAATACTCAAATCTTCACAAATTGCATTTGGGGTGCAGTTTTAGACTTAAGCTGGTTTTCAATGTTTCAAAATATTTGCTTGTTATGTTCCCCTCTTCTGGAACACTTTGCTGTTGGTGTGAGGGCAGTGGGATCAAGGACTGTTTCTGTTCTAAGGCATGCCTTTCTGTCTGCTTGACCCAAAACCTTTTCTGGCCATAGCCCGTAATGGTGCAAAGATAAAACGTTATGCCTTTCTAGCACTTGCTGGCTTAATGCATGGTAAGGTCCTGTGGCCCTCCAGTCTTCTGACCGTGATGCTTTTTTGTAGACATCCTAAAAAATGCATTCATATCATTGTGAGAAACCTGCCCTGATGTTTCAAATGTCCTAAGTCACCCTGCATTATACTGACTCCTGGGTGCCCAGGGTGTCACCCATCACACCAGAATGGTCTGGCCATGACTGGGGCCTTGTTGGCCCCAATAAGCAATGGGTCTGGTCTGGAGGGTGCCTCGGACTTTTACTTAAAATTTACTGCAGAGCTGTCCAGTTGCCTTTTGATGCCACTTTACCATAGGGAAGCCTGAAGCTAGTGAGGCACTGTAGCTAACAGTGCTTCAGTCAGGAAGGGAAAGTCATGAATCCTCTTTGACTTCTTCCAAAACACCTCCAGTTTTGCAGTGAAGTTTTCTGAGTGAGAGTTCTGTATCTCAGAGGTCAATATGTGGCTCTTGCTGTGATTGTGTCTGACTTTTGCCCTTCCAATTCAATCGGCTGCCATGGTGGTGCTTCCTAAGGAAATGCAGCAGCGGTGCTGCAGACACACTTCCCTGGCTAGGCGTGCAGCCATAAGGTTCTGAGCTTCACGGTACACTCAGCAAACAACTTGAGAGCAATGTTGTTGATCAAAACTTGCATAGCTTTTATTTCTTCTTTCTTTCCTGAGTAATTCTCATTAGAAAGGATGTGAGTCCTGAGTCAGGACAGCAGGATTTTGCCTAGAGGAAATTTCTATGTGTGGTGGTGGGGGGGGGGAGGAGGCACGCCTTTGCTTTGCTTTCTTCTTCCATTATAACATCATAAATGTGTGCGGATTGGGAGCTGGATGATTCGTCATTGTTAACGACTTTCTTCTTTGTTTTTCTAGGATCTAGTTCAGGATCAAAATTAAAAGTTCCTGAGCTGAGCATAAATGGCACACAGCATGTTGTTCAAGCAGGCCAGACTTTAAATCTCACATGCAGGTAACCAGCTGAGCTGGCTTCTGATAATTTGGCTGGGAATTCATACACCTGATACTTTCTTTTTTTTTCTCTCTCTCTTTTTTTTTTTTTTTTTTTTGTAACTGAAATTAGAAAAAAATGAAACCTTATGTTGTGGGGAAAGGTGGGGAGTGAACTTCAATGGCAATTGTTTAGTAGTTCTTTGTTGTTTCTGTTGTTGTTTTTGGAAAACAAGATAAAAGAGAGCCCCAGAAATAGCCTGATATAATAAAAAAGAAAGCTTGGGAACTGGAGCTATATAATTGCAGCCCAACATAATTGTTTCTGCTTCCTTATCTGTATTTGCAGGGGGGAAATGGTTCATTCATGGTCTTTGCCTGAAACTCTAAGTAAGGACAGCAAAAGGCTGAAAGTAATTAAGTATGCCTGTGGAAGGAATGGGAAGCAGTCCTGCAGCAGCCTGACCTTGAGCAGAACTCAAGCAAGTGACACTGGAAACTATAGCTGCAAGTACCCAACAAGTGCAGCGAAAAAGAAGAAGGAATCTACAGTCTACGTATTTATTAATGGTAAGATTGTGTTTTTTAACACTTCTTGGTACTTTCATTTCAGTACAGCAAAATGGATAAAAATGAACATCAGCCGTGGTTAGATACAGGGTTTTGAATGATATTTTCATCCTTGGAAAATGTCCTGATAATTTGCCAATTTATGTATAAAACCTGCTTTCTCAGAGCTTCCAGATGCAAATGCTACTGTTTTCTCTGTTAAAAAAAAAAAAAAAAAAAGACCAACCAGTCCCCTGGAGTAACTCGAACTCCACATGGAAGTAGACTACAAGTGAATTTGTGAAATAGGTATTATAGAAATCATAACTTAACCCAGTGATGACTGATGAAACCCATTTTTCTGGTGCAATGTCCACTTTAAACTGTCCATGTAAGACTACATTTCTAGACAGCTGACGGACACCAAAGTTGTCTTGCTACATCACTGAATTTTCTCGTGCTGTAGAAAATTAATATTTGCATGCAAGTCACATTCATAAAAGTACTCTGCAGTTCATGTTACACCAATTGTAAAAATCTAGAATAATTGGATTCAAACCAAATACAAAATTGTGTTCAGCAAACAAGTATTGTGCGATATATGGGAAATGCTGGAATTAGGTCAGTTAGGCTATAACAGAAATTACTTTCTGATCCTGTTTCTTCCAGGATATCAATCAGATTCTTCTCAAAACAGCTCAGCAGAAACAATAATAAAGGAAGAAATTATAAACCCTTTAGGTTTTTCATTCAATCTTGTATTATAGCTTTTCTTGATTTTTACAGCAGAAAGTTAATAGGTTACTGTGAGATATCAGGATTCACAGATTTTTGAAGCCTGTGTTAGAGAGAATGTGCAACTGGAACTTTTCCAAATGATGTGTCTGGTGCTTCTAACGAGTTCTCATCAGAGTGAATTAGCCTTTGTTTTCATTCTGTGACACAAAGAGTGGGACTGGTGCTATGGAAAAACAGAATGAAGTGGACCTTTCACTGCGGTGACAGAAAATAAGATAGCTCTCGCCATAATTTGTGTTGCCTTACTGAGAATTGTTGAACAATTTATGCTGTTCATCCAGCTTTGCTTCATCTGGAATATGCCACAGAGTATTTTCCTCACCCAACTATTTACCTGTAATCCTGTGGATATCCAACTACAGGCGCATCCAAGGAAATGTGATGAAAGGAGAAGGTTATTAATTTAGCAATCAACATTTATCACTGCCTAGGAAAAAATACAATGTGCTTGGATGACTTTTTTTTTGAGTTTCCCATCCTGGGATATTCTTGAAACTATCATCTTGGACCACATCTTTATCTGAGATCTACCCACAGTCCTCTCTGTTCACCACATGAGAAGAGCAAGGATGATAGTGACCTTGACCGAGAACCTCTTTGCTAAACCTACTTTAGGATATATCATATGAGATTCCTTCATGTTCCCTTGGTCTCCTTTCTATTTGAAGTGTTAATTTTTCTGGATCCTGAATTATTACAAATGGAAGACACAACCAGTCCTCCTAACTATTCACTGCCTCCTGAGTTGTGTGTGGCTTCTTTGCACCTGAAAGACAGCCGTAATCAGATATATGTGAATCGGCTGATCTGACCAATTCACATGTCAAAAGAGAAACAAGTCATTATAGAACAGTTTTTGGTCAACCCCTACCTTCCCCCAAACCAGTTAAAGATAAGGTAATGTGCCTGACTGCCTGAGTTATGTTGATTTTTTGAGGACAGTTACTAAATGTAACAAGTGTTGGTGTTGAAATAGGCTTAGACTGTGTTTTTCATCCTATCTGCCTTGCCAAAAAGGGATAATCCCGTATCAAGCTTAGACATCTTCAAAATCTTAATTTTCACAATTTGACAATCATTTTGATTGAAAGCCAATTTCTTAACACTTAATATTGATTGTGTCCTACTAAGTACACATACAAATTTGGCAATCTAGTCTTACGTTAGATTATTTATGATGACAAGGGAGGCTGTGATGTAGCTGCTCATGTAATGACAGTTCAAATTGTCACTCTGTCCCAAGATGAGGAAAAGTGTATTGGTCCTTCAAAGCTTTACAACTTCAGGCAGAAACGTTGAGTAGATTGGAAAGAAACAAGATTCAGAATACTGAAACTCGTCCTTTCTGATCTGTGTAGCACTAACATCAGAAAGAAAATACATAAGCAATCTCTTAACATAGATCAATGTTTCTGTGAACACAGGAAACTTGATTACCTGGTTTGAGCAGGGTGAAAAGGGGATAAGAAAATACTCTGTCAAGACTAACTTTCTTGAGTTTAGTTTTATCTTAAAGGGATTTGTTGGGTGCTTAGGAAATAAACATTTGTAAAATTTGAGTCCCTCCTAGTTATGTATTGTTTCCTGTGGCAGGACGTTGTGTCAGTCCATTTCCCATATTAGCTCCATGTGGATCACCAAGGTGCCTGTTTCCCATGTCTTAGTATGCTGCAGATGAGAACAAATAGTTGCTATTTGCAAACACAGAATCCAAATCAGGAAAGTTGATATTGTTTGTACAGGAAGTCATCACTTATTGTTTCAAAAATGATATTCATTTCCGTAATTAGAGTGATACTGAAAATGAACTGGATAAAATTAATTAAATAAATAAAGAAATAATAAACCCAGTAAGTCCTTTGGTTTAGAAATGACAGCATGCATTTAGAAGGTGAGCTTCTACAGACAAAAATAAGATGCAAGATGATGAGAAGGGGCCTGCAAATCCCAAGGTCCTATGGATGACTTAAAGCATTTCTGAAGTGTGGAGTTTGGGTGATCAAGAACTTTCAGGCTGCTGACTTTTCTTTCAGGAGCTAGTCCTGACACCACCCTTCTTTCAGCTGGAGAGGTCACTACTGAGTTGCACAGGGGAGTGAGTGTGCAGAGTGTGCTGCAGCAACTCTTGACCACACACAGCTCAGGAATTGAGACATCAAGTGAGGGAAATGAATTCTCTCAAGAGCCTTGGACTTTGCTGTAAGAAAACTGATGTCCTGACTTCCACCATGAGCCATGGGAAAAATCTGAGATGAAGCATATGCCTCTTTGCCAATTTCTCCACTGTCGCAGACCCAGAACTGTTTTGTTACACAATTGCAGCCTGGAAGTTAAATGGACATATTTGTAATGAATAGTGACTGCATACATTGGAGTAAGACATGGGGAATTTTCTGCTTGGAGAGAGATCATTATGGAATAAAGACATGTAAGAAACACCAGATTATCAGCAGGGTATTTTGAAACCTACACAGACTTCCCCAGGGACAGTCCTAAGGCTTTTCTTTTTGTCTGCCTTTGTTCCGGTAGCTCCAAGACACCCTTTTCCAGTTGCTGGAGCTCATTCATTTTCTTTCTTCAAGAATGTGCAGTCCTCTTCATTCTCTACTCTCATCTCTTTCTTCCTTTGCCTTTGATCACCTGTTCCCATGGTACAACAGAGAAAAGCAAATAAGTTAAATTACATTAATATAACAAGCTTAGATTTTTGTGGGAATTTAAACAAACTTTGGTTCAAGTTTAAACGTTGCTATTTCCTGTGATGAAGATAGCTTTCAGCTACTAATATACAAGAACAATGTTTTAGTTCTTCTGCAGCAGAGAATTTTTCTCCAAGTGAAGTTGTACTTGATGTAAGGTATTAGCCCATTGCTTAGCCGTAGTTCTTCTGCTCCTTGTCTCTCCTCACGCTCCCATGGTGCATATCTTCTGACCACACACTTTTCATTACAAAGTAATGCATTTACTGGTACTTCAAATGAGCACCATTTAAAACATTCTGTTTTAAAAACAGACCTCTGTGCTAAGTCAGTTGTCTGTTCTCTTTCTGTACTTAAGAGAGAAAAAGTACCTTTTTTTCTCCAAAACGAAAATGTCTCCAAATGTCATTTCTCCAAAATGACAGTCTAAAATGAAGGGCTTTAGCATCACTGAATGCTTCAAAATGTAACCTTTTGAAATGCCAAAACATCCGGGGATTCAAGTGCGCTTTCAAACTCTGGAGTTGTATCCTGCAAGTGCTAGAAGTATGATGTCTCCTTGGGAGGTCCAGTTGTTGACAGCTAGCTGTATCCAGCCCCAGAACTGACATGGGTTTAATGTCTAGCTTGAATAGACTGACTCCTGAAACATCAAAGGTACTATGTTGCAGAATAGGGAGGGCATTAAAAGAGTTTCCTGAAAGGGTCTCTAAGATCTAAGAAGCTTCAAAGTCAAAAGAAATCTGATTAAAACAGTAGGAAGACAAAATATGCTGAAAGCTAATGGTAAAGGAGATTTTCTTCTTCTTTTTCTTCTTCTTCTTCAGATGTGATGTACCAACAGATGAACCTGACAAGGCCTAGGAAACTCTTTCTCTTGTGCCTTTTAAATCTCTGTCTTTGCTTTTAGCACAGTTTTAACCTATGAGCAGTGCTTTTTTGGCTGACACTCACAAAGTCATTGGTATGATAGCACTTCTATTATGAAAAGGAAACTAGTTGGAATTAAACTATGTTACAGCTGTATCAAGTATGTGGACACATTTTTATTGTCTAATGAGGTTCCTGTTAAAAAACAGAGCCCTCTAAGAGTTGCTGACGTAAATCACCTATAATTGCTGTACTTTTGAGTAGTGTCATTGTGTGTACATGGACTTCACATCGCACTTCACTGTGGTGAGCAGAGTATGCATGGAAGCTTTGGCAACATCAAAGGCTGCACACTCAGCTCTCTGAGGTCCTGTTTCCTCACCAAGCATTATAGCTGCCACTGTAATGGAAATACATTTCCAAGATGACCCATCCTGAAGAAGGGATACAGCCAAAAAAAGTGTTTCTAATGACTGTTAGCCTTTCTAGAGACAACTCACTGAACACAGTAATTACTGCACTGTGAATTTCCTGGTTAAAGTATTTTTTCTTAAGAGCTTTAACCACTTTTTAAACGTGTGGTGGACCTACGTCGATGATAGCATAGTATAACTAGCCTCAAAGGAAAACAAACAAACCCTGCCTAGAAATCATTGTACAATTATGCTAGCAATGCTTTGTCTCTGGATGTGCTCCAGTTAAAAAATATTCCACTCCTTTTTATTTTTTTCCCTGGCTTCTGTATTATTAATTTATAGCTCTTCTTTTCCTTCAAGATTTAGAAATCATTTGTATTCAAAGAGTATTATTACTTCACAGGATAAGAAGAGGCAAGAGTGGAAAAGCCCTTGTTGTAGAAAGGTGTTGTGCTTCCATGCATACAAAATGGGACTTTTTTTTTTTTTTTCTTAAGGAACATAGACATCTACATGTGAGCAGGTTGAATATGTGCTTTTCCTAGGGCATGATTCGTCTTACCATCAAACAGATGTCTAAAACAGGTCAGATGAATCTCATGCCAGAGATCCACCGCTCTCCAGTGCCTACACGAATAGTTTGGCCACATAGCTCAGAGAAGGATGTCTGTGTTTTAGATGTGTGAGGTGAGATCCGCTCTCAGTATGCAAAGCTCTCCTTGAGTAATTTTTGAATTTAGCCAGCATAACTGCAATTAGTCAGGGTGAATCCCTGAAAAGGGAAGGGGAATTTGGCAATTGGCCCATTAGGTTTAGCAAAGTTCATATCTGTACTTTAGTGCATGTGCATGGAGGGAAAAGACTGTTTTGGCTCTTTTAGCCTGAAAAAAAAAAAAAATATATATATATATATATATATTAATTAATTAATGACGAGCTGGGTGTAAGTATAGGTATTTTGGAAGAGCTTTATAGGACAAATTTGCAGAGATTTCAAGAAGCTCACACTTCCCTGCAGATAGGTTTCTTCCTGCAGATGTATAAGTACTCTGACTTACATAGCTCAAGTTATTAAAAAAAAAAAAAAAAAAGGCAAGAACAGTAGCTGAAGCATGAAGAAAAAAAGCATGAGGCTCCCCATCTTTTCTGAATCTGACATTTCAGTGTTGGCTAATTTAGTTGTTTGTGCAAAACCCATAAATAGCCTAGACAGGTTACTGATACCAGACATAATATTGCTTGTGTTAAGTCTCTTATCAAGTTTGTATCTGGCTGCCAACCAGCTTAATAAAAAACTGCTATTTACGTTCTTTAACAATATAGCAAGTGACCTTCGGATTTTCTGATTTCTTGACTGCTCTTTGTGGTTTCATGTTGATTGTAAGTGAGAGATATTGTAAGGAACACAGTCAAACCAGAACACAGTCATTAATTCCAGGCACACTTAAAAATATTCTGAAGTGACTTTTAAAGCAACCTTTGGCATATGCAAACATTTTGGCAATCTCTCTTTCACCTCCTTACCCTTGCAAGCAACTCTAAAGCAAAACAAATAAACGAACGAAACCTCAAAAAGGAAGGTCAACTCACTTAGATCTTGTATTCCCAATCCTAATGAAGCTGAATGTGTGACTTGGATGTGGTCTTCAAGACTGGTCAATGCACCATGTTCCTTTTATGGGTAGAGCTTTCTGAACGCAAATGTGTCTGAAGCTGGCTCAGAGACTGCTGGGGTGGGAGGTTAGGTCATCCAAGATGTGCTCCCAGCCAGCTGGTCAAGGAAGGTTGGCATTTACCTCCCCTCAGGAAGGAATTGGGAGGAAATGTAGCAGCAGCCACTGCCAGTGGCTATGATGGGCGGGAAAGAAGAAAAAAGAAGCAAGCAGTGTTGTTATTTGAGGGGCAGAAGGATTTCACTTCATTGGCGTTCATCACTTCTGGGTTCAGCTTGCACAGATCCTGGTCTCGAAGCACCGAAAATATCTCCTTAAAGCCATTAAGGCAGAAGGAGAATAAAATCAAAGGGAATCAGGAAAAGCCTCCACACTCATTATAAAAACAAAACTGTGCTAGGAAACATGATGCGTATTCCTTTTAATCAAAAGCAGGAAGACATTTGGAGCACTTGGGGCCATCGATTGCCCTCCGGTCCGTGGCGGAAGTCCCCGGTGATGTCAATGGGAGCTCTGCACGCGAATCGTGGGGGCACGGAGTCAGCCCTTGGTGTCCTGGTGCCTTGGCATGCCACAGCAGGGAACATAGCAAAAGAAGGCTGTCACTGAGATTTGAAGCCTACCAAGAGGAGCTGGGGCATTTTGTCAACTTTTAATGCAGCACTGCGTTGACTTCTCCAGGCGCAAATGTTAATTTCCATTGAAGAAAAAGGAAAAAAAAAAAAAAAAAGCCTAAGTGTGGTATTTTGTGCTCGTTTCCTGTCCCTGCCTTGGGATGGACAGGAATCCTGCAAGGTCTGAGCTGCACAGCCCCCGTGGCCTCGATGTTGGCATCAGTCAGTGGTGACACTCTGTCTGCAGACAGCACCGGTAATCTCCAGAGCAGCTCTTCCTCGCACTTGTAATGATCTGGAGATTATGATACAGGAAACTACTTTGCAAAGCTTGCTGGTTTTGGGCAGGAGCTCTTAATTTTGTGACAAAGACGAACAAGTCTTCAGGGAGTTGTAAATCCATTTGTCTGGTGATGTTAAGGGGCAGGTCACCTCTTCCACGGCTGCAGCCCCTGAAAAACAAAAAAGGTTCTTTTCACCATGCTACAAACAGGTTCATTCTTGGTCTTTCCTTGAATCATATTGCAAAGGAAATGTTAGCCTAACAAGTCCTTAGGGTATTTTTTATTACATGCGCATCCTCTATTACTCATAAGTTCCTTTTGTGATCTTGGTGGACATTTAAAACTTAATAATAAGTAAAAACGTTGTGATAATCTTTCATTTCAGAAAATTTGTATAACAAATTCATTAAGCCTCTTAGGGAAAAATTTTTAGTACATTTTTGTATATTTAAGATATTTGTCCTTATGATTCTCCCCAGTATAAATCAAGGTGGAATTTGCTTCTCTTCCTGTTTTATGTCTCAAACAAAAATATTTTTGCATATAATAAAAAAGAAGATCTTAAGGGCAGACCAGTTTTATGTCACTGGGAAGTACAGATCATACTTCTGAAGGAGAAACAAAAGCAATGTGTTTAAAGAACCACTTGAGTGAACATAGGTCAATGTGCAGAATTCTGGGACCAGAACTTTAGCAAAACATTACAATTTAAGGTTTTGTAAAGGGTCATTTTTTGCTAGCTTTACTTCTTTCTTTTCCAAGAAAGATTTCCATTGTTACTTGTAAGATTTTTGACTCAGTGAAAATAATAGGATTTGCCTGAAAAAACATTGGAGCTGTAGATAAGCATGGAATTGAGATCTAAATGTTCCACTTTTTCAAGAGTTAAAAGCCAGACCTTATGTGAATTTGGAGGTAGTCTATCTGAACTGTGAGTCAAACCAAACCTCCAGATCTCAACACCTGCAAAGAAGATTTGGAGCCAGAGTCAGTGGCTTGAGCCCCTCTTTGTTAACTGGTTCAAACAATAGCAGCAGCAATGTTCCTTGTTCCCAGCGCAAGCTATTTATGACAATGCCCTTTGTTAAAGAGATTGTTCAAGGGACGGTAAATTACTCTGCCAAGCTTTAGTTATTGAGTTGAACAGAATGAATGTTTTCCTGGCATTTTCATTTACCTTGTCACTTACAAAAGAGACATATAGGTATTGTGATAGTAGGAAGGAGAAGAATAGTTAACTCTTGCTAGTCCCTTTTCTGAGAGAATGTGGTTGAAAATATGGCTGAATAATCGTAGTAGAGTCCTCCTAGTGAAGTCAACATGTATTTTTTTTTCCCATCGATTTCCTTGTTGAAAGCAGGAACATGTCTTGTGTAAGGGTTTCCTGATAAGAGAATTTCAGCTCACATCCCATAACTACTTCTCCTGAAATGCCCTGAAAATACAAACAGACGTATCAGCAGTAGAGATGATGCTGTAATGAGAAAAAGGTACTTGAACTGCCCTGGATTTTAAAGGAGGTACTGAACTCCTACTTTTGGTATTCTACTGAAGTTGTTTAGATAAAAGTAAACAAAGGAATAATTTGAGGACGATGTCTAGCTTTCATTATAAATAGGCTTGATCACTTAAGCTGTATGCATCATTACAATTTCCACATACTCCTGCAAAATTTCAGAAATTAACCTTTTCTTTTTCTTTTCTTGCAGATACAGGCAATCCATTTGTAGAGATGAACAGTGATATACCTAAAATAATACACATGACTGTGGGAAGAGAGATGATCATTCCATGCAGGGTCACAGCACCAAACATTGCTGTCACTTTAAAAAAGGTACTGCTATCTGAGAATACTCTGAAGGTGTTATTGCTGCTATGGATACAGCTTTTTTGTTTTTGCTTGGTTTTATTTACAGCTATTGTGGTGATTTTGGAACATTTAAACCATTTAGTTGTTTTTAAATGATGTTCCTAAGTGTCAGCGTGTTTAGAAATATTTCAACCTTGAAAGCCTGATGTCTTACACTGGATGGAAATTTTCTGAAGAAACATCAGCTTTGTATGCCATTTCATTAAAGTTTCATCTTTATTAAAGTTTAACTTCTCAAGAGAAAGGTTTCTGAAACCCAGGAGGGAATTTCTTGTTAGGAGATGAGATTTCCTCCCACTTCTTCCCCTGCCCTTCCTCCCCTTTCCTCTCTCCCTGTCCTCTGGAATAGCCTGGAGATGTGCTGAGGCTGCACAAGGCATTTCTTCAAGACTTTGCCATTCACCTCCTCTCCCCCTTCCCACTCCAGCAACTTTGCTACCTACTTTTACATACAAATGTACTTATCAGACAAGGGATGGCTTCTCTTTGTAGGGCAACATGTGCAGAGTTTGAGATGGCGTGAGCAGTTACAGAAAATCTAGATATTTTTCATGTTTGGGTAACATTTTTCATGTTTTCATTTCTTTCCTAAGTTGCTTGAGAGTTACTTGGAGAGCTAACTGATCTTCGTATATGTAGTAAAGTACCTTGTGCCAAGACAGAGAGGTGCCTTTTTTTTTAAAGTTGCTTTGTTTGGCTTAAAAATTAGGCAGAGGTGCCAGTGATGTTTTGTTTCTAACAGAAACAAACAGAAATCTGTGCATAGTAACATAAATATTCAGCCTTGATATAAGGAAGAGATTTTTCTTTTATTTTTCCTCTTTTTTTTTCCTTTTCTATAGAATAGCATGCAATTGCCAAACAATACCATTTTGCAATGCTTATCCAGATCAATACAAGTCTTTGACCATACTTCGACTGCAGAGGTTTACACCAGCCATGGATTTGGTGCTGTGTTTGAACTTGACATGGAGGTTTAAAAATTTTACCCAGCCTTTGTTAACATTGTGCTTTGCTAAAATTGATACTGATTATACCTCAGTTTCCAGCTGCTAAACCACATGGAAGCAAGCTAAATACAGAGAAAGGAAAGTAATCTGACCAAAGAAATGTATCTGCAGGTATATACACAAACACACACACAATTTTCTAGCAAGAATTATATCAGAGATGTGCATGGATGATGCACAAGATTCTGTTGCTATAGAATCAAAAGTAAATGAGACTTGGCTTTCTATAAGGTGTAGGATGTAAAGTGAGAACTTATCTGGACATTGTAGTGTTGCATCGGAAATCTCAGCATATTCAATTCCTAAGTGAGAAAATTCCCATCAGCATTCTCTTTTATGAAATAATATAAAAGCGAACTTTATTTGGAGGAGATTGAGGCATACCTACTGTCTTTTCTCACTATCGGCTTGCTTTTAGCTTGGTGTTGCAGTGTATGATGGATCTTTACACCATCAAAACCAGATGTAGTAGTCTGGGAAGGAGAAAGAGGAGGTGGAGCCAAGTCTTGAAAGAAAGGATTGGTTGCTTACATGTTTTGCATTCCAGGAAAAAGAAATGTGTTCCCTAATTCATCCCAGAATTTCCTGAAGTATGTAAGCTACAATGCATTACATCATATCTTACTTTATTTATCATCTGTGACACCCATGTATGAAGATTCCATCAAGTTTTTGCTCTCATAGTAATTAAGGGATGTGTTAAATGCATTTCCCAGCTGCAGGCATACTGCTCCTGTAGAGCTGGTAAAAGCTATTCTGTGTTTTCCATTTAGCAATAAAGGAAGAAGTCAGTGTCCCCATAATGCAATCCCCTGGAGCTGGAAAGAAAGACCGAGCATTAGAGCCATTAGAATATGGAATATATTTTGTAATATCTCTCTTCTGAAAGAACTCATTGGTAAAGTCACATGAATACTGCCTGCAGCATTTTGTTCTTGTGAAGCGCTAGTTCTTAGCAGTTGTGGACCAGTATGGGAAAGTTTTATTATTCATTTTCAACATTACACATGGTTTTATTACTAAAACTGCATCTTTACGTTGCTCGACCCTTTTGAGATACTGTGCTGTTCTAACTTCCAGGCTGAACATCTCCACAAATTGTATGGTATAGCACGGTAATCATATGCAACATCTAAAAAGTCTTAAAAGTCAGGAAGGAAAAGAGAATGAAACTTTTCATTCCTATTTTAAATCCAGCCTTCAGGTCCTATTACAATCTATATCTACAACAGCTGGTGACCCTTTCTATTCCTCACAATACGATGACCTGTAAAATCAATTAATTATTTTGCTATAATATTTAATAGAAAGATATCCAGAATCTTTGAAACCATCATCCCTATCAATATGATTCTGGCAGCCTCATTCAAGATCCCTAAAATATGATAAAATTTATTGCAACTAAGGAATGCACTTCCCTTGCTTCTTCCTTTGCTCTTGTCTTACTAAAAAGAGAAAATGTCTTCCTTTGGTACAATGATTTGATCCCTCTATTCACTCCCCTTTTGGAATTTCTGTCATAAAATCAGCAACGCCCTTTATAAAAAAGGAACCCCAAGGATGCTGAGAGCCAGACACTTGGACAGTCTGATTCTTAATAATGTCAATTCATTCTTCCCACACTGGTGGAAGGGAAAACATGAAAGAAAAATCCATCATTCAAGGCTCTAATTATAGAATCACAGAATTACAAGATGGTTTGAGTTGGAAGGGACCTTAAAGCCCATCCAGTCCCAAAGCCCCGCCATGGGCAGGGACACCTCCCACCACACCAGGTTGCCCAAAGCCCCATCCAGCCTGGCCTTGAGCACCTCCAGGGATGGGGCATCCACAGCTTCTCTGGGCAGCCTGTTTCAGTGCCTAATATTCCAGTGCCTAATGTACATTTTTTTGCTATACTTTCGGCTGTCTCTTTCCAATACAATCTGTCTTTGGAGATGTGGGGAACCAAAACGCGACTATGTACTCTTGACCATATATATATACCCCAAACCTTGTGGTAGTACTATGTTAATACCACTTGGAACCAAAAAGGTTCAGTGGCCAGTGCTGAGCAAAGAATGAAGCACAGGCTGTGCCAAGAGAAACTGAAGTCTAGTTTGAAACAAAGTAGGTTTCAAAGAGACAAAGGTCAAGACTGCACAGTGCTGTGGCTCATGCAGATAAGTATGTAGACAGTAAATTCCAGTTTACTGCAGCCATTACAATGAACTGCTTCTCCGAACACCTCTCACTATCTGCTGGTACCCATCTGTAACCCATTATTTCAGCTGTTTTTATCCCCTGCTGCTTCAGTGGAGATGGTGCTGTTCCAGCACAAAATTGCTTCACAGATTTTCTGCTTCTGCCTATGATGACCAAATGCCCAAGTTCTTTGACAAGGCCTTGAGCTACTTGTCCCTGCCTTGTCATTGGGGTGGACCAGTGACCTCCAGAGGTCTCTTTCAACCTCAGTTACTGTGTGGTTTGGGTTCCTTGTCTTGTACCATCCATGCAATTATCACAACAGTGTTGATGCCATATCACTAGGTGGTGGCCTACAAGCTGGTGTCTCTGCTTCGGGTAGAATAAGCCCTAAATATTTCTCCAAGAGTGGGAAATAGGTCATCTGAAACAGTGGGGTGGCTGAAGAGAGCAGCATGGAGGAGAGCTGGGTAAGAAGCAGACATAAGGGGGAAGGGTTGAGCTATGAAGAGGCATGAGGGTGAGCATCCAGCCTTTGCCCTGAGATGAAATCCTGGCATTTCTACCTCCTGAAATGGACTTGTAGCAATATCTTGGGTTTAGTGTCTTGATATCTTTAGTATTTTATCCAGAGAACTGTTGTGCCATAGGGGTCTCTTGCCAGTCTATGGACTTCAGTTTTCTAAAATTCTCCTTACAGCAACTGAAATGTGTCAGTTTGTACTTTTACATGTGAGTTCAGGCAACTTTTTATTCTCAAAGCCACAGGTGTACTTCTGTCTGGTTTTGGGATTCGGGAGAGTAAACTGTGCAGGTAAAAGATCTGCCTCCAGGGCAGGTGAGCCTGCTGGACACTCAGACAACTGACAGCTTTCTATGTTGCAAAGCAGGACCATATTTATAAGCACTTTATTTCCAAGATCCAGACACTTCATGGGCATTCTGGCTACTTTTACTTTCCTGAAGCAAGACTAATACAAATTCAGTAATCCATCAATTAACTTATTAATGTGGAGTTAATTTATTCCCTGGGTAACATCAGTTCAGGCTCTGAGGTTCTGACTCAACTCTTTTTTCTTGGTTTATATGAAAACCTATAGAGGAGTATGCTGTGAAGCAGTTTGGTTTCTAACAAAACAGCAGAGGATAAATCCAGCTGAAGCTCTTGAAAGCATAATTATGAACTAGTTAAGCCAAAGCTTGGATTTTTTTTTTATTTTTTTTTTTTTTATTTAGACACAGGAATGGCAGCAAAGCTCTTAGAGTCCAAGACATCGTTGAATGGTAGCCAGCACACTATAACATAGTGGGCTTTGCTTGTGCTTTGCATGCTTATTATAAAATCTTATCGGCTGTTGTAAAGATGAGGAATTCTACTGCAGCACTTTCACGCTGGCTGTAATCGTTGCCCATTTGATTCACCGTGCGTTTCTGTCGGAGGAAATGGTGTGAGATGAGAGTAGGTGATCCCAAGGGCAGCTCGCGGTGTGCGCTGAGTAAGCAGCATGGAGGGTGCTGTGCTTCAGAGAAGCTGAGCTAAGCATGAAGGTGCCAGGCAGCTGTGCCTCCCCCTGCCACTGGCAGCTGCCTGCAGTGGCTTTGGCTGTAGGAAGAGAGAGGGCTGGCCAGTACACCAGCCCTCTGCTCAAATAAAGGGGAAGGAGGAGATAAAAGGGATGCAGTAGGTCTGGGAGCATGGAGAGAGGTGATGGTCTGGAAGATATTTAGGTGGATCCAGGGATGGAAGTGCATAGAAATCTCTTTGCTTAGGGCACTGATTCACTCAAGCTCTGCTATATGGTGTCTTAAAAATATTTGTCTTATTTTCAAAATAATAGTGGGATTTATTAAAGTAGAGTCACTGCCAGGCTCTGCAATGATGGTTGATCTGTGTGTTATCCAAATGGTGGCATTTATTCCATCAATAAAGCTGCACAACAACCAGAGAATTGATGCGAAATAAAAGAGGTGTTCCTGGGCCTCAGTGCTTTTGTCATGCTTTACCTTTTCAGGTTTTTTGTTTGTTTCTTGTTGTTGTTGTTGTTTTTTGCTGTTGTTGTTTTGTTTTGTTTCTGTTTTTCTTTTGTTTGTTTTTTTAATCTTATAAAATGGGGCTTAAAACTCAAAGGATGCTAATATAAAGTATCACTTGTTCTGCTGACAAAGTGGACACTTGATCCCACTTGGCAAAATTTTAGTCTGAAAAAAAATAATAATTAATTTCAAGTCATAATTTTATAAAACATCTGATGGTTTTACACTAATTACTTATTGGGTCCTCAACTTCTGAGGGACCTAGAAGTGCTATTTTTTTTTTTAAATGCGATGAATTCTTTTCCTCTGAAAATTTGACATACTTTGTTTCAAGGCATCCTTTCAAAATCTGTAGTCAATATGACTTTCCTCATTCAGTATGATCTGTAGTTCTCAATAAAAGTGCCCACGGTAGCCTTGCGGATTTAAAATTTGTGCTTTATGTTGTATGTAATGACTTAGAGACCTGTGCTCTGTGATCTGTCAGCTCTGGAATAACCATCCATGTGCTTCACTTTTTTTTTTTTTTAAAGTCTAGTCCTTTAGACAAAATAAACATGAGAAGCATCAGATTGAATCCTGGCAGAAATTTGTTAAAGCCACCAAATGACAGCATATCAAGTCCATTTGTCACCTCCATTGAAAAATGTGTATTTGTATCTCTGTGGTAACACCGGGACACTTAATTGCAAAGGTTCTCCAAAACGAGCACTTTAGCTGCCAACTGGGAGCCAACAGAATAGCAGCCCAAGCACTGAGGCTAATGATAGTGTCAATCTATTGTGTCATAAATTACATCCTGTTATAAATAATGAAATCTTGGAAACAAATAAAACATTCACATTCTTCACCCAGGTTTTTCCTCTATTTTGTGATGAAAACGTGACTTGAAAAATCTGCATAATTAAATGTCATCCTTTCTATTTTGATTGGCATTTTTTCAAGTTTTTTTTTTTTTTTCTTTTCCCACTTGTTTTTATGAGGCTGTTTTGATTAGAGTGTGGCATGAGGATAAGTTGTTTTTATGATGTGTGTTTGCCACTTCCAGATTCCTGGAGAAGCCCTAATTCCTGATGGCAAGACGATCATCTGGGACAGCACGAAAGGCTTCAGAATACCCAAGGCAACCTACAGATTCATAGGGCTCCTGAGCTGTGAGACAACCATTGCTGGGCATAAGTATAGCACAAAGTACCTAACGCACCGAGAAAGTAAGTAGCCTTCTACACCCCCCGTCTTTTGGAAAGCCATCTGACCTGGTGATGTTACTCACTTTTCCTTCTCTTTATGACATGCAGCCAATACAATTTTTGATGTTCAGTTGAGCACCCCTCGCCTCGTCAAGTTGCTGAAGGGTGACAGCCTGGCAATGAACTGCACCGTCACGGCAGCCTGGAACACCCGTGTGCAGATGACGTGGACTTACCCCGGACAGGTGAGTGCTGGGAATGAAAGGAGGAAATCGGGTGAGGGTTCCCATAGATCGTATTACATCTAGCATCCCGGGAGGAATTCTTCCTCAAAATGTTTGCTGTGTTTCTCATTTCATCATTGTGAACCTTGCTGACATGGCTTTTAAGTGTGGTTTTTTTTGTTGTTTTTTTCTTTTCTTCTGGTGCTTAATTGAATAGGTAAACAAGTTTACACAATGCACTCTGCTATATTGCATAACCACAAGCGAGCGCTAGAAACGTTTCATCCCTGGGAGCTTCTTTTTGACCTGGGGAAATGATAGAAATTTATCACCCTGTCCCAGGCAGGGGCTCTCTCGTGACAAAAAAGTTTTCATCGAGGTTTTCTTTCTTAACACATTCATTTAAAAGACTGGCAGACAGTCAGGCACCCGACTCAAGCATGTTTAGAAAAGATATTTTGATTTAGCTAGCCAAAATCTCATTTGTTAAGTGTCACATGAACAATCCGCTTGTTTTGACAACTACAGGAATGATCTTGAATGTGCTTCTCCTCCCCCAACATTGGGAGCATCCTCATAAATATTTGTCACTTACAAAATAACTGCCAGGGAGCCCGTGTAAAGCTGATAAGAAATTTGACATTAGCTTAAGGTTTACAACTCCCATTCCTTTCATGTCAGTTTGATTTATGCTGGTGATTCAAGTCAAGATCGTTTATTATGTCACTCATTGTGTCTAATCACAAGCTGAAATTATGATTACATTATATAAGGAAGATTAATGCAATCGTTTTTTGCATACTGTAGCCATTTTCCTTGGAATTTTTTCATTGCAGAAGTAAACAACCTAGCAACAAGAAACGCCCCAAATATCTTACATTTGGTCACTGTTACATTACCAAGCCCTAGCTGAGCACCACACTTGTGAAATTCTGCTTGGGTTTTATTTGGATGGTAACTGAAGGGTGCTCAGTGTTTGTAAGACAACAACAATGTCCTGGGTTAAATAAACTTTGAGGCCAAAGGCTGAGGGGGAGTTGCAGGAAATAACTCCTCAGGCTCACATTATCTTCAGTTCCACCCTGCTACTCCTTTGCCAAATCTAGTCACTTTTCCGTCTATAGCCTTTCCAGAATTCTCCCCTTTTGATGTTAATGCCCTCATCTTCTATACATCTGCTGCCTATGGACTCAGAACCAAGGCACCGAATTATGTGCTGCCCTTCATGTGCCCTTCATGTGCTGGAAGTCCAAGGACTGTTATGAGCAATGCTGGACAAGGAGCACTGGGGAGCTGGGCATGTTTCAATGGTAGGTCATGCAGAATTAGTGACCTTCCTCTGGAAAGAACTAGTTTGGATGCTTCTGCAACTTGAATGGAGATAGGAATGAATTGCCAGATAAAGTTACTTCTCATTTTTAGTTTTGACTGTCTGGAAGTATTAGTTTTTATCAGGTTTGTCCTGTGCAAAGGGATCTGGATACATTTTTTGGAGGTTTGGTGGCAGAACAGTAAAATGAAAATCATTCCTAAACATTTGATTAAGCTCTTTCTTGTTCATTTTTTCTTTTATAGACAAAGAAGAGAGGGTCCATAACACAGCGCATTGACCGGAAGAATACAGAAGCCAATATTTTTTACAGTATTCTAGTTGTTGACAGAGTGCGTGATATTGATAAAGGCCAGTATGCCTGCCATGTGAAGAGCGGGCCCTCAATCAAATCAGTTAACACAACAGTCCTCGTTTATGGTAAGAAACACCTTGAATTTGTAGAATACTGAGTGCTCACTTACCAAGTTCAGTCACATGCTATTTTTGTGTCTTGACGCAAAGTGGAAATGAATTTCTAGCATGGTCATCGTGGATAGAAAATGGAGGAAGATAAGAGAGAACACGTACCTTTTCTTCCATGACTGTTTTGCCTGTTTGGCAATGGACACATTAGTGTTCAGTTTGATCACCCTTGTTTTATAAGTCCTGTGATGATCCTGTCCTCAGTTAGTTCTGGCAGTTCCAGATCCTCTTCTACAATACCTATCTACTGCTTACTATGAAGCAAAAGAAGAAAAAAAAAAAAAAAGATAAGCTAGCTCTATGTGGAGAAGATCGCTGGTAAACCATTCACAAAACCGAAACAAGCATAACATACTGCAACTCACTAATGTGGTTTTACAGTGGGAGCCTTAAATAAGTTCTCTGTGGTCTGCCCAGGCTTCCTGTGAGATCTGGAAATTCCCTGTGTTGTTTCAAGCTTATGTGAATTAGGACTTTTATGCACTGGGACTGCATGAGAAGCTACCTTCTTTGTGGCATCCTGTTACAATTATGATTATGTAGGATATTCAGAGCATTGTTGGTATTAATAGCCAAACGGTGGCTCCTTGATGACAGACAATTCGTGGTCACAATATTGATTTGTTCCACAGTTTAGGTGGTCTACTTTTTCTCTCTCATCTGTAATTGTGGTCTAAGCACCAGATGGTGGTATTTTCAGGGAGTATTTCAAGTACTTTTTCTCTATTTAACCCTTGGACTAAGACGCTGGGAACGTAGGATGAATCATTATTTTAACTTCTTATGTTCTTAAATAAATAAGTCTGAAGCTATCAAAAAGTAAGTTTTAGATTAAAACTGAAGTCAGAGAAGCTGGAGCTCTTGAAGCAAACCTATAAACTCATATTCACATAAGCAGTCTCATCTATGGGATACTCATTAGAAAGAGCCAGACTGAATAATGGTTTGCACAGAGTTCAAGTATAACCTAATTTGTGTAATGTAACTATTGAGTTATCTTGCACATGTTAGTTTCAAAGTATGCTGCAAATATCACTAATATAACTAAATACTGCACTCATTTGATAGATATACAGTATCTATATACAATTCATAATGTGAGTAAATATTGCACTGTGGGTACTGTCAAAGGACACTGAACCTTTTTTTTTTCATGTTTTAAATGTTTTGATTTGTTTAATTGCATTTTGGGAAGAAAAAAAAAAGTTTTTTTCCAATATACTCTATAAATATTGTGGTTTTATTGCTTCTGCTGAAACCCATCGATTTGTCAGAGTTTGAAATATTGGGCAGTACAACTGGAAAAGAATGAATTCCAGCAGGTTGAGACTGTTCCAATGAAGTGATAAAGATTTGTTTGTTTGATGAAACAGCTGTTTACCGATGACACAGAAAGATTCTGTCTTTTCCTTTGCTGTTTCTCTGAAGTTCACTTAAACCATCCCCAGCCAAATATTTTCATTTGGAACATCCACTGATTCTCAGCCTTTCAGGGGTGGTGGGGTCACCTGCTCATCTAGTTCAGCTTCCCACGTACCACAAACCACCTTCTCTTTCTTGTGTTTTATTTTTTGACTGAAGCACAATGTGAATTTGGCTAGAGTGAACCTTGTTTAGGCAGACTCATGGCCTGGGAACTGTATCTCATTTTTTTGTATGTTTGTGGTAGGTTTTATTCTTGCTGTTATCGTGTGGGAACACCAAAATTATTAAAGATCATTTTTATTTGAATTCCTGTTCTCTTTAGAAGAGTGACTCTTTTTGCAGGCTGAAAATCATGAGAACACTTTTTTCTTCTATTTCTTTAAGATAAAATGTTCATTAATTTGAAACGTCGAAGAAAAACTTCGCTGGAGGCTGTAGCAGGAAGAAAGTCCTATCGTCTGTCAATGAAAGTGAAGGCATTTCCCTCTCCAGAGGTTATATGGTAGGACAAGTTATTTCCACATATGTACTATGGACCTTTGCTTAAATGAAAAATATTCATTTTTAGACCCCTCAAAATGGCAACAAACTGGGAACAATACAGTTTTTGATTTTTATTGGACTTTTCGGGGTCTGCCTGAGTTTTAAAAATTTAAGAGAACATTATCTTCAGTTTGCAAGTGTAAAATAGGACGCCTGGAAACTTTAAAGTTCAGACCCTCAAATATATTAGATATGCCTCCTGTTGAAATCAATGGACACTCTGCAGCTAAATCCCTCTACCAATCCTTTCTGAATTGTTTCATCTAACTTCATGCAGACCCAAATATGAGAAATTAGTTTGTCTGAGTTCATTCATACAACCATGCACTACTAGAAAAGCTGTGGAAGATGGCTTTACTATATGGAGATCTGTAGGTTTTAGATCTGCTTTAGTGATCAGAGTTTCACTTTGGTTAAGTATACTGAGATAACAAATCTTTTAAACTTTTTTTTTTCTATTAACTCAACCACCTTTCTAGAAAACAATGTTATCTATTCATGATCTCAAGGTGTGTTTTGTGTGTGTGTTGTTGTTTGTTTTTATATAATTTTAAATAGTAATAGTTCTGGTTCAATTCATTACCCTTTAACAAGCAGTCTATGACAAGAATGATTAAGAAAACAAACCATACATACACAAACAGTAAGTGTTCATGCTTCTCAGAGCCAGAAATTATTTTTGCTCCAAATGTTTTGTTTTATTTAACTCTCCATTCTGCATTTGCAGCTCCACATGGAAAATTAAGGGACAAAAGTGCAGCTGATACTAGCCATTTATATGGTATTTTTGTCTTTTTAATGATTGAGCTTGTTGACTATACATTTAGATCCAAAACTTCTGAATACAAAAAATAAATAAATAAATCCATTTGATAATAAAAATACATATTTATTGCTGTGAGGTTTGTCAGTCACTGGAACAAGTTGCCCAAAGAGGCTGTGGTTTCTCCATCCTGTGAGATGTTTGAAATCTGACTGGACATGGTCCTGGGCAACTTGCTGACCTTGCTTTGAGCAGGGGGCTGGACCAGGCGATCTCCAGAGGCCCATCCAGCCTCAAATATTCAGTGAATGTGCAGTGAAATGTCTAAATCTATGGTCCTTAGACACAACTTTTAATGCTCCTTCAATGACTGAAAAAGTTTTCTGTAAATATTTATTAAAACACAGGAATCAATGTAATTAAGTCCATCACCACGGTGAATTTCGGTTGCACTCACACTGAGCTTCATACAGCAACCTACAAAAATGTGGTTTATGCCGTAATTTACCTTTTTTAAAAAAAGAAATGTTCTGCTTATTCAGGAATCTGTTTGTGAGCAACACTTCGTACTTTCTGTGTTGATTTTCTGTTATCTTTAAAAACATTCACTTGATAGCAGGATATCTGATTCTTAAGTTCTTATCTAATCTACTTACTCTTCCTCTTCCTAAAATCACAGCTGTGCTTAGGCTACAGTAATACTTTGTCCTGGGATGTATTCTGAGGTCATAAGAAATGATCAGTGCTGGATGACGCAACCTTTACTTGTGTGAATGACTTTTGGCCAAAATGGTCGTCTTCTTGACTAAATGGCAGCAGAAGTATGGAAGGCTGGGATCTTTAGAGATAGAGTTGTGATTTTTAGCAGCTCTCAGATGTTATAGAATCCTGTCATATAAATTTTCATGTATAGAATGGTATTCTTCAGAGTTGTCCATAAATATCAACAATCTGTAAGGAAAGGATAATCCTCTGGTAAGCGGAGTCTTGGACAGTAAATTCAATCCTTGCTCAAAGATCAAGAAATGTTGTGAAATGAAGAAACACAGACTGTTAAAGCAGCACTATTTTTCAATTTTTTTTTCATTTCTGGACTTCTTTTAAACAGGTTAAAAGATGGGCTACCTGCTGCTGAAAAGTGTGCCCGGTACATGGTTAAAGACTATTCATTAATCATCAAAGATGTTGCTGAGGAAGATGCTGGAAACTACACTATAATATTGAGCATACGACAGTGGAACTTGTCTAAGAATCTTACAGTCACTCTTAAAGTAAATGGTAAGTTTACAGCATGTTCCCACACTTTTTCTGAACATAAACATCAAATTTTCGTTGAACAGTTGATCTTGCATGGCCCAGGACATTGTGCACTTTCTTACTGACTTTCATGGACACAAATCCAAGCCTCATGTGTGAGGTGATGGACCCTTCTTGAAATCAGCAGACAGACACTGGTTTTCATTAGAAGGGTTTCTGTCTTTCACAGTCACATACTTGTTCCTGATGACTTAAATGTGTTAGTAACCACTCATCTGACTCAACTTATTCCTGCTGTTTTTCTTTGTCCTCCTGGGGATTTTTATTTTTTTTATTACTCACCCTGCAGGAATGTAGGATTTTCATGATCTTGTAACGCATTGGAAATGAGTTGCTTTTAATAGCTTTCCAATTTTTACCCTTTACAGTGAAACCCCAGATATACGAAAATGCTGTATCATCATTCCCCGATCCCAATCTGTATCCACTGGGCAGCAAACAAGTGCTGACATGCACTGTGTATGGTGTTCCTCAGCCAAAAATTACATGGATGTGGTACCCCTGCAAACAAAACCATTCCAAAACAAGGTAGGACAGCTTCGTTACTTACACTTAGCTTGTCTTCCCTTCCCTTATATTTGGATATTAACTTAAGAAAAAAGCTTACCATGAACATTTGTAGTTAGTAGAGTATGCGTTACTTTATTTTTAAGTAAGCGTGCAGAAAAAATGCATTTTGTTTTCTGCATCATTATTTAAAAATGGGGTGTAGAGTCATTATTTTGTACTGTTGCTTACTTTTATTTAGAGTTCATTACTATTCATGCATGCAATGCTCGGAGGCCATAATTGCTTTTTGATTTTTATGAGGGAAGACTTGCAGGCAATGTCTCATACTTTCAGGCTTTTCAATGTCTCATACTTGCAGGCAAGTGCTCATACTTTCTCAAGGAGGAGATTTCCTTGCTTACCTCCATGCTTTTGTCACCACGCTGTGATTCCACTCTGAGGTTTATTTTGAAATTCAACAGAAATAATCTTAGAGATTTTTTCTATTATGATGATCAAATCTTTCTTACAATACAATGACTCATAGGTTTAGATCAGCAAGACAAATGTGACCAGCATTCTCCAGATAATATTTCAACAGGGCAAAACATAAATGGCTCTGTGCAATTCTACTTGATGCTGATGTGGCACTTAACTAATCCTCTTTTATATTTAAGATTTCTTTTGAGCTTTTTGTGACTGATGATGACAAGTTTGTGCGTGTTGACTCATTTATCCAAAGCTCTTCCTGGATCTCAAAATCTGACACAATCTTAATGATTAACGCTCTACATCCACAATGGCATTAGCATTAAGCTACTATTGAAGAGTTCAAACATTCAACGTATTTGGAGCATAGCACAACAAAGATGTTTAAGAACCTAACGAAAGCCAAGGAACCAATATTTTCCAAGTCTCAGCTGGAGTTATTCACTTTACATAGGGTTTAACTTTAACACTTTCATAGAACTGGGTTTTAATGCCAATCCAGACAAACATTTCTGTATGTGCTTAATTTCGGGGATACAAGACACCCCGTTCAATTAAATAGGACAATCCTCTTATTTCAAATTAAGGGTGCTTGTAAATTCTAGGCAGCACTTCTTGGAAGCACATGTTGCTTTTCCCATTACACCTTGCTTTGAGATTATGCAAATAAATGGCTTTCTGTGCCCTTTTCACCAAGAGGTGGCACTAGCAATCTCTCCTTTTGCTGGAATAGGTAAAATCTGAAATTCTCCATTTCGAGGACAGGTAAGGTTACCATTTCCTCTCTCTTTTATGTTATTTTTGAAGCATGGGCCATAGAATTTTACGTAGTAATGTAAAGTGTATGATAAAAGAAAATGCAATATCTATTAAGTAGACAGCCCCCATGAAAGAGGTATATGAAAAAATTTCAACCTTTTAGTCTCTTTTAAGTGTTTATACATTTATGCATTCTCTGGATTGAAAACACTGGTGTGTTAGTAAAACAGTTGGATTGTCTTTGGGAGTAGGAGTAGGATTCTTACACAGTCAAATATATCCTTCTGTTAACAAGCAATAAAAATTAATATCCACAAGCAGGTGTTTAATAATGTGCTAAACTGTAGACTCAATTAAATGCTAAATGGAAGTGTGTTTGAACAGGTGATCAAAGGAGAAATGTAGCAATTTAAACATCAGTTATTGGCTCTGTTACAAGGTTGTTTCCAGACTTGCTTCCAAATTGCCTTTGTAATTGTTCCGTGACAATTCTTTTTGCCCCCCTCCCCTTCCTTCTCCTTCAAACATTCATTGAAGAAGTAGTTTGGAGAACACCATATTTAATGCTTTGCATAAGATGACTGGAGTGGCTCCCTGTGAAAAATATGGCAACAATTAAGTACAACAGAATGGCAGGAATCCCTGAATAATTGCATTTTGTCTCCTGCTCCAGGAAGGGAGCAGAAAATACTAGCTGTGCCAGCTGCAGAGCTGACTTCTGTACCGGTGTAGGTGTTCTCTCTAAAGCACTGGAAGACCCTTTAATCCCATCCTTTTCACCATTCTTCCTTCCTTGTGTGAGGTGACGCTTGCTTAAGTAACAGACTAATGATGCAGATCAGAAATCTATCTTGTTCTCCCATTACAGCTGTTGCTTTGGATTTACCTGCCCATCATTAAGTTTCCAAGGCTAAAATGTTGCTCTGTTTGTATTCAGCACTAGATAATGTCTATTTTAATGCACAGGTGAAAAAATTGTACCTCAAGTTGATAAACCAACACAGGTTACTCTTATTCACCACACTGCAGTAAGACTCACATTGAGTTTCTGGGTCCCATGCCAGAGGATGCAGGAAACACTCTAATTACAAATCTTTTGTTGCTGCAAAGACCTTGCAGCACACAGATCTTTTTGCTTCCAGATTTATATATATGCTTAATTTTACATCACTTGAGAACATCACTGAAAGCTGGGGGATGACTTACAATGAATAAATGAGATTTTGTATTTTATTTTTTTTTTGAAGGACTGTTGCCTATAGTCTCCTTAATAGAAACCACTAAGTTCTCTGGCTGCTTCTTTCAATTGCAGTTTCAGACAGTATTTCTGTTTCAAAAATCCTAAAAATATCACAGTGGATTCCACTGCTTTTTTTTTTTTTTTTTTAAAAAAAAAAGTTCAAATATTCTTCAGTGCTTTGTAATTAATACAATCAATCTGCATAACCCTCCTCTGTACATTGTTCAAGACAGCAACAGGAAGCCAGCCAAATTAAACAGGTTCCATAGTTTCCTGGTAGCAAATAAAATAAATAAATAATAATAATAATAAAAAGCTGCAAAATTGCTCAACAGATTTAACTTTTTGGAATGCAGAGAGACCAAGAATGTCATTAAAATTCCCTGTGCTTTATTTTCCATTAAAATAAGTTTGCTTAACCAACTCTATTACCATTAAGTAGCCTTTTGCTAACTAACAGATACGTAACTAGATGGATAGGTGGAAAAAAAAACTTCTGATTTTCATCCCAATGAGGAAACAGAAAAGAGATAAGAAAAGAGATAAGAAAAACTGCCTGGGGAAAAAAAAAAAAAAAAAAAAAAAAGTAGTTTGTTGTTGTTGTTTTGTTTGTGTGTTTTTCAAGCTTATTCAGATATAGCAATTCAGATATGGCAGAGAAATGTCACTGGAGAATGGAATGAGTTAAAATAAAATGAAATTAACAAAATGAAAGATTAGTCTTTCTTAAATGACTATCGTTTTTTCCTGAGAAGCTTCTTATCCAGTGTCAGCTTACTGCAGACAAAGCAGCAGATACATATATTCATCGCTCAGTGGATATAGCAGAAGATTGATGACCTCCCATCATTAAATTGTTGCTTGAGCAGTCTCCTCGGCCTCTTCCCTACCACCCTGCTGTTGCTCTTCCTGGCCTCATTTTTGCTCAGGCTGGGTTATCAGCTGAGTCTTGTGGAGGGGCAGCCAGGGCAGGGCTTGCTGATGTTCCCTGGAGCCACCAAGGCTGGTCTCCACCTACAGCTCATCAGCTCCGAGGCTGCAGCATGAGCATCCCCACGCCAGGGATGTGCTTGATGCTCATGGCTCTTGACCCGAATCTCTTCAGCAGATTTGTGTTTATCTTAGGCTGGTCTGGCAGAGATTGCCAAGAAAGGCATGTGGGATATTGATGTTGCTCAGCGTAAGCACTGGTTTCCTCAGCTATGGTGTGGTGTCATTTGAGGGCAGTTTTCCTCTCTGGACATTTCCATGTAGGCAGTTCCAGAGAGACCTTCATTGTGCTCTGCCCAGGGCTTGACTGATCAGCCCTCCAAAAACTGCAGACAGAAAAAGCAATGCAATTTTTTCTCGGGTGTTCCAGCTCTCCTGTCACCTTTCTGCCTCCCTCTCACCTTGAGCTATCAGTTATGGTTAGCCTCAAACCGAGTGTCAGATTATTAATTTTCAACCCTGCCATTATGTCAGTTTGTTATTTATTTATTTACTTAGATTTTTTTCTGTGTGCATGCATGAAGGAGAGAGAATCACAAAGGTATTGTGGAGGAACCTGCTAAAAGAAGGTCCCTGGAAAGACCTTAATTCTGTCCCCTGAGCTGTAGTGTCAGGATATGAACTGAAAATAACCCAAAATAACCCATAACTGTTTCTGCCCCCACTTCCCAACCCCTTCATCATCCTAGCAAGACTGTGAGGTGGATGGGACTGGGGATGAATGGATTGCAAGCCTGAAGCTGAGGAGTGGATAGCAGGAACCAGGGGCCATGCAGCATTGCCACGAGCTGGTACCACTGCCATGGAGACACCTCAGGACACCACAATGTTCCTAACACTCTGAGGTGGATGGATGGATGCATGCATCACAGTGGAGTTGCTGCTGGTTTAACACGGAGAGATAAGAAAGGAATATTGCCTCCCATTGGGGCTTGTCTGTGGTGCGAAGATAGGGTCACATGAATTATTTTCTACAGAAACAGCTCTCTATCACTACAGAGTGAGAAAGAAGCTTGTTGTGGATCTCAGCGAGGCAAAAATGAGAACTTTTTCTCAAAACCTCTGCAGAGAGAGCAAAAGCCTTGAACTACCATCACGAAAGTGCATGGCTAGACTCCCACCAGCTTCGGTGAAAGAGGAAGCAGGGCATGTGTGCATAGCAGTCTAATTGCATTTCTGCATTGTTTATGTCAGGGTATTAATAAAGGATTGAAAGGCAGAATCGTTAGGATGTGCTTGGATAGATTATCAGGGGAAACTAGGTTTGGAACATCACTGAGGTATGTAAAATGAACAAGTAAAGAACAAATGTTAATTGTACTTAATTAGAAATGTACTGAACCACCCAAATTTAATTGTGGATGTCTGCAAACATTGATGCCCATTAGTTTGTCCACAGTGACTGTTTTTGTTCCCCATGCCACCTTCTATTTTCGGGAAGGGGAAGTCTGAGTCCTTAGAGCTGGTAAAAGTAGGTCAGATGCCATTAATAAACAGGTAGTTCAAAAATGCCTTTGTTTAATTTGACATGTGGCCAGATCCTCAGCTCTAAATTCACACTGACTGAAGATCTGGCTGGTGGCCTTTGTGCCTTCCATTCCCTACTACAAGAAAATCCTCTTGCAGAGATCTGATAATGTAAAAGTACTTGAAATGGGTACATGAAAGAAAAAATGCTAGCTATTTCCTTATTCTGCTGCAGTTGTGGAAATGGGTTAGTGTAAATGAAAATCAGGCTCTGTGTTTTTCCCATACTTTTCTAAAAAATGCAGAGGACCTGACAGGAGTGTACATTGCGGCAACATGGACTTGCGGAGAATCTGAAGCCTAAAGAAAGAGAGAAGTGAAAGTGTCTGATCTGTTTCAGACCAGCCAAGGAGTTTATTGCAGCATCTCATTCTTTACTTCCACGATGAGCCAGAAGTCACTGCTTGTTTGTGAACACCTCCTGTTCTCTGAAAACATCTAAAAGGACAGCTTCCCTGTCCTCAGTCAATATTTTGGAAAAGATCTTTTTTTTAATATTTTACTTACAAAATACCATGTGGATCAGATCAGGCATATGTATGTGGATAAATAAACCCAGTAAATATATACTGTACACTAGGTACAGTTTGCCACAGTCTGTCCCCAGGGTAATGTAGTGAATGCACTGATGAATTCACCGTGCAGGCTGTAAATTTTATCAAAGGTTTCATTATGGGTCTTAGCTGAACCAGAAGATTAAGCTTTCCATTTTTGGTATTGATAATTTTCAAGTCACTTTAAATCAAATTTTTCCAAGTCCAATAGAAAATTGTTTAGCCAAAAATGCATTATATTGCTCAAGTAACTTTTTTTTTTTTTTAAACTGGTTATTGATCAAACTTAAAATATAAGGACTACAGTAACATCCAGATAGTGACAAGTGTCTCTGCTTAGTATCATGTTTTAAAACCTGGTTCTCCTATCTTTTTTTTTTTTTTCATTCATTTATTTTTTTCCAGTTTCTTTTTCTGTAGTTCCCTTCACAGGGTGTTCTCTTGGCTTTACTGGGGACAGTCTGACACCCGTTCTTAAGGGAGAAGATGTGGGTCCGTGCAGGTGGTTGATCATTATTGCTTGGTCTTTTACTCAACGTGGGGCAGCAGCAGTGTCTGAGCCATGGGAACGTCCCAGCCTGTGGCCTTAAACCTCCTCCTGTGCTAGCAGGGGCTCTTGGCCGAGGAAGGCACAGGGTCAAGCTGTGTGTGCTTAGGAATGATTATAAATGGAGTGCTATTATTGGACTGAGTACACCTTTTACAAAAATATACAAACTTTAGCTAGCATCCTTTTTCCTTTTATGTCTATTCCTTTCAAAAACCCTTTGCAGAAGGCTTTGAACAGGCATGGTGTATGAGGTAAGATCATAGTCAGAAAGAAAAATATTCAGTTAAAAAATAGAAAACAGGGGTTAGGAGGGAACAGTCAGTTCTTGCAGTGCAGGGAGGTGACCAGTGAAGTTTTTCAGGAGCTGGTGCTGGGGTCTGTACTTGTCAACATGTTCAGAAATAACCTGGAAAAGGTGGTAAGGAGGTGACAGAGTTCGCTGATGATACTAAGTCATTCAGATTTGTAAGGATGAGGGCTGATTGCAAAGAAATGCAGAACTCTATGAATCTGAGTATGTGAGTGATAAAGTGGCAGATGAAGTCCGCTGAAGATAAAAGAGCATGATGTACAGAGGAAAAAACAGTCTGACTTTCACACATAAAATGATAAACCATTGTCTGATCATTAATAACACAAAGAAAAATATGAGCATTGTGGTATGCAGGTTTGTGAAAGCAATGGCAGTAAGGAGCAGCTCAAAAAAAAAAAAAACAAATTGAGTGTTAGGAATTATAAGGTTGGCACTGTGTAGCATGACAAATAGTTGACTTGTTAGCAATACAGGAGATATCTACAGACTAGTGAAGGACACATAGGTCTGAGGATCAGTTGTATATGCTTTTCCAGTTTAAGAAATAGGAGCCATGAAATGAAACCAAGAGGACTGCAATTCAAAACGTAGAAAGGAGATGGTTATTCGTGCAGTGGGAGGTTGATCTGTGAAACTCCTTGCCAGAGGATTTTGTGGGTTCTGAAAGTTTGACTGGCTTCAAAGGGAGGTTGCATGAAGTCCTAGAAGAGAAATCCACTGGGAGTTGCTTAAGTGTAGAAATGGCCTCCGACGCAGGAAGTTCTTGGGCTGATAAGAATTGGTGACTGGGGGAGTATTGGGAGGAAGTATCTGAAGTTAGTCCTGTTCTTACTCATCCCCAACCATCTGCTTATGGTCATTGTTGAGACAGGATATGGGGTAGATGGATCCTTGGTCTTATGTCCACGTCTGTCAGTATTTTCTCTTCCTGTTTTCCCTCTAATCAACTCCCCTCTCTCCTTAAAAATGTTTCCCTCCATTCTTTCTCATCCCTTCCTTGTTTTTTGCCTGCACTTCCAGTCCCTGGCTCCAGTCAGCCCAGAGTTGCTCTCAGACCCTTACTTGCAGTGAAGCTGAAAACAATCCATCTTTAAAAGCACAACCTCTGTGCAGCAACAGCCCTTTCATCTCTTCTGTCGATCACTGGGAAATGGAAAGGGTGTTCATTGTGCTTCCAGCTTGTCAGAAAGACAGGGAATATTAAGGACTGTGTAAACTGAATAGTAAAGAATTACCCTTTAATAGAGCCAAAAGGATCCAGTCAGGACAGCAAAGAAAAGGAAGGGAATTTCAGCATTATGATAAGGTGCTGGGGAGACCTGGATCTTGAGTGGGTGTAGATGTGAGGTCACGTCTCAAATTTGAGTGAGCTGTGAGGAGTGACCTGTGTATGGGAAATAACTTATGCCAGAAGGGTCTTAACAAAATCCCAGACTTTATATATAATGATCTTTTTCTGGAAATAGAAGCAGAGTAAGAGTAGACTTTGTATGTAGAGGCTTCATGTTCTTTCCCTTTAGGTTTCTGACTGCTCATCCAAACTGGAGAAGCCCTCTTCCTTTCAGTACTACACCACAGACTATTAAACTCAAACCCTTTTTCCCAGCAAGAAGTCCTAGGTGCTTGTGAAAACTTCATGCTTTAATAGCACTGTAGTCCAGTCAGCATTCAGCTCCTCCGTGGAGGACATAGCTGGTGAGAGAAAGTGGAGGCTGAGTCATGGTGACCATACGGGAGACGAGAGTGATTTCAGCCTAGCAAAGGAGGGAAAGGAGGCGGACAAGAAGGAAGGAAGGAAGGCTTGGCTGAAATTTTGATCATACTCTGTGTCCACAAAGACTGCTAAGCAGTGTGAAGCAGGAAACACAGGGTCAAGAAGCAAAATATAATTATCTGATAACAAACTCAAGGTGAGAAAATTTCAGGTTACCTCGGGATGTGCAAAAATCCTGAAAAACTACGTCCAAATGCTGTCATGTTCCCTAATATTCAGAGGTCTCAAGTATTGGCAAAGGAGTTGAAAGTAAAATGTGTTTTCTATTCTTTTGTTGTCAATGGCTGGTGATCAGGCTGCTCAGCTCTGCAGATGTAGAAGTGTTGGGTCTTTGTGTGTTTTTTTTTTGTTTGTTTGTTTGTATGGTCTGGTTTTATCTTTTTTGTTTTGTTTTGTTGTTTCCTGTGGGAATGCATGCATGGGCTGATGAAGGGCCGAAAGGTGGGACAGGTAAGACTGCTGCTGATCTTCCTGTTTCCTTTGAGAAAAGTCAGATCAATTGGCTTTCTGTGGCAGCACACTGAAGTAGTTCAGGACAAGCTGTAATGTTTGGAAAGGATGAGTGTGAAAGGGAAGCACCATGCATTAATCTGGTTACATGTAGATTACAGCAGAAAAGGCAGTGTGCAGACAGCAAACTTTCTTTTTCCATAGTCATGGTGGTATGCAACAAGGTCATATATGTCATATACCCGACTATTTCTAATGATGTAGTGTGAAAGAGGCTCACCAGAAGGAGGGGGCATTCAGGACATCTGGGATCTTCCCAAGAGAATGAGCTTTCCCTCTATGTGTCCCTCTCAATGGGGATGCAAAACATCCTATAAAACAGAAAATAACTCAGTCCTTACTCTGGCAACTGTGCAGTACACAAGGATCTCAGTACAGCCTTAGGCATAGGGGCTATTGAGAAATCCTCCAGCCACCCTGCATCTCATCAGTGAAAATCTCAGCACAGCTAATAATATCCTCGGCCACAAGTCTCCTCCTCTTCTGCTGAATGAGGGTGAGGAGTGGCGATGGACCGTTCCTGCTTTCTCAGGGTCATGAGAGGGTCTGGCATGAAATGGGCTGGTGATGTCCCATCTGTTCTTGATGGGCAAGCGTTGACTCTGCAGTGGGCACAAGTAAGGGCCTGGGACAGTGAGAGCAGAGAGGCAAAAGTGTAAAGAATGAGATATTCTAAGAAGGAACCTGTGCCACTATCAACACAGCTTCTTGCTTGATATTCCTTGCTAAGCTCCTAAATAAATATAAATCAACATACAGTATGTGATATAAATACTATCCAATTCCTACCCTTTGTAGGTCTCCTCAAAACCCCACATACAGGTGTCCCTGCCCATGGCAGCGGGGTTGGAATTAGATGATCCTTAAGGTCCCTTCCAACCCAAGCCGTTCTGTGATACTCAGTGTATGTGTGCATACCAGGGAAGGTGCTAGGGATGAACTCTCAAACTGTTTGGAGCTAACTGGAGCTTTTCCACTGAAAGCAGTGGGGCTGGTGTTTCAACCTGGAACTGGTTATTTTTGGCTGAGAGAGGGGGATGCTTGTACCATGGCTCCTGAATCAACAAGCATGTTATCACGTTGCAGCCAAAGCAAGAGGGAGCGCGCTGGCGGGGAGCCAGCACATGTTCCCCCCTCCCCCAGAAAGCACGTTTCACAGCCCGTTCATGTTCCCTGTTACTATTTTCCCTCTCTTGTTTCCGGCCTCACCGTGATTCAGTGCTCCCTGGGACACGTGGCTGCGCCAGCGCGGTGCTACCAATCGCACAGCACCGAGCACCGAGGCACGGGGCAGGCGAGGCCTGGGTCATTCAGATTTTTTTTGATAACCTCCAAGTGGGAAGCAGTTCCTATATATTCTTTACAATTCCAGGAATTTCCAGAGTTCCTGTCTTGTAGTTAGTGTCGTCATCACCGCGTCTTGAGAGACGTGCGTCAGCCCAACCTGAATTCGTAATAACGCCTCCCTGCTGCTGCTAGGAATTGATTGCTGCCCTAAAAAGGAATAGGTGATGAGAAAATAAATATTCCTGGTGTTAATCATTCTTGAAAATAGCCACGGTCGGTGACAGTAGGGCTTCCTCTTGCTCCTAGCACAGGCGTGATTGCCAAATACTACTCAATAAGTAAAAGCGTGAGTGAGGCTGTGGTAGCATTGCCAAAATGAACATTAGGGAATTGGATGGCATTGCACGTGAGGGAAGGATTGCAAAGGCATCATGTAGGAGGACTTGGGGGGAGGAGCTGAAATGATGAGAAGACTGAAGTCATTATTTTTCCAGCTGAAATGGGGGTCAGGGCTGTTATGCTGGTATTTGTCACTCTTTTAACACTGTCTCCAGAGTGGGAAAGAAGATGTGTCTGGACACAAGCTGGGTGTAGGGCTCTCATTTAGGACTGCAAATATGGAAGTTCAAATCTGTCCTGTGAATCATCAGAGAAGCCCTTTTCCCCAGCTCCCAGGCTCTGCTGCAGATTGCAGGGGTGACAAGAACACCACTTTTATTTGGAAAACAGCAGTTTCACAGGCAGCACTTCAGCTTGAAGCTGGTTTGTAGTTTCACTCCCGTGAAATATATCAAGATGACATGAAGTACACTCTTACCCTGGAAACTTTTCCCCATCAATGGTTATAAATATACCACACTATTGTGCTTGGCATGCTGTATGCTAATAGAGGTGAGGGCTCTGAAACTCATTAGGAAAGGGAGAGGGCTGCGGAGCAGAGCGAGGACAGCGTGAAGCTGAGGTTGATAACCATGGCCTTGTCCAGAATAGGCCATGGGAGTTTTCTTATCTCACTTTGGCAGGAGGTGCTGTTAGCTTCCTGTGCGAAATCAGGAGCATATGCTGCTTTCCTCTTGTTGTTTGGCTTCCTCCGCTACACAAGACGGTTCCCAGCACTGTGATTATCTTTGCATCTTCAAACATGGCACACTCGGCTTCCTCAAGGGCTTGATGTATTCTTGAGAAGCAGGCTGGCTCCCCTCCCCCCGGCCGCTTCTCCAGGGCCCCTCTGGGTGCCAGCGCCACACACCGCAGACCTTTTTTAAAGCCCAGATTACTTCTGGCTGCATAACACCTCCCTTGACCTCCCAGAGAAGGGCAAACTCCCAAAGCTGGAAGGGTCCACGAGGGTCTCAGGGCATCCCTTTTGGAGCACCAGGAGCATCCCCCGCCGAGCAGCGCTGACCCCTCCCCTGGCCCCCGCGCTGGGCTTCTTCCGAAATCCACAGGAGGATTAATGGCTCCTGTTTTTTCGCAGATGAATAGCCTGCTTCTCAAGCTGTTGACACAAAGGACCCGAGCGTGCCTGTGCGGGTGGGTGTGTTTGTGCACCCGTGCACGCTGGCGAACGCACAAGCGAGCACGCACACAGGCACATGTAAAAAAACACTTAGAGGAGGTGGGGGGGGACACTCGATCGCTCGGAGCCTCCTGGCACTCGAGCAGAGCATCAGAGCTGGATTACTGCGATCTGAGATTACACAATATTTATAAACACACCTTTGCACGCACACAGCCTTTGCTTTTACTATACAGGCTCTCTGCATGTGCAGGGTTGCAAGCACGAAGTAGGAACGTGTAGCTGGAAAACAGGTGTAAGAGCTGCTTATAAATGTGCTGGCAGATACTAGCTTGTTTATCAGCCGCTGTGCACACTGTGTGCTTTTTCATTAACCTGGCGGTAACCCTGCCGCAAACTTTCCTGAATATGCAAAGCAATGAGGCTCATCCCATCAACAAACCATTTCAGGAACACAGGCACTCGGGAGATGTCTGGAGCGAGATTCAGATATCCAAAATTCAGTGGAATTTCCCTGCAAACACTGGCAGTTCTTGCTACAAGTAGGATGACCTTGCTCTTTTACTGAGTTGATAGTTTTGAGTTACTTTTAAGACACAGAAATACCTATCTGATGTTGTGTGAGGACACACAAAATGAAATATCAATTATATGAGCTGGAAGATAATTACGTATTTTGATTCCAGCCAGGGTGCATTTTTTTTTTCTTCTTCTCTACTTCTTTCCAAGCATCTGTACTTAACACAAACATCTGATTTGACGATTACATCTAAGTGCCGCAGAGCCTTTTCCCTTTCAGTCACAAAATGCCGTGTGTTAAGAGCTGAAGGCAGCTCAGGAGACAGGGCTCTTAATCCCTCCCATTTGTCACTTGCTCGACTCTACCTGCTGCTGCTGCCTGGAGTGGTGACTTCGTGTGGCACCGCCGGCAGCAAGTAGAGGAAGGATGGCCGAGTAATAACCCCAGCAACCCGCTCAGGAGCCTGGAGCTCTGCTGGTGTGTTTTGAGGTTAAAGTGAGAGCGCTTGGCAGCTGGGGAGGGAAAGCATCTGGTTCAGCATCCAAAGGGATGAGTCTGAGCCTTGTCCTAAACTTTGCCTGGCAGCCACTCTGAAACTGATTTGCAAACGCTTGCTGAGCCAGCAGACCGTGCAGCTGAAGTGGCACGGGACGAGAGCAGTCCCATCTCCCACTGTGCGCTGTGGGCTGTTAGATAATGTAGTCACAGCTTGATTTGGACTCCTTTTTTTTTATAATTATTATTAAAACCATGGACAACAGCTATTAAGTGTATTCGATTTTCTCCTACAATTGCATTAACATCGTAATCAGCAGTTTGGAGTTAATACGGTATGTGAAGGCAGTGGAGCTCACGTATGTGCCTGCAGGGCTAATATTTCATCTACTGGTTTACATGTGTTTTTCTTGTTATTGTGATGTTATTGTAATTATGATGGTGGCTTGTATTATGGTATTAATGAGTAATCAGCACCCCATTGTGCTAGGCATCGACAAAGACATAGCACTGTCCTCATCCCTGTGACACTGCAACCTAAATATATACAGTCCTTTTCAAGGAATTATGAAAAATAATATAACAATAACTAAGCCCAAGGCTGCAAAGCTGCAAGAAATGAGATTGGAGATGTCTTTCAGACATACATAGGCTGTTTCTGAATATGCATTATACCTTCTTTCTGTCCTTTATGAAAATGTGTCTCAGTAAAGACTTTTATTGTAAAAGCGCAGATCTTCAACATTACAAGAAACACAAATTGATTCTGTGCAGAAAAATACCAGTTCCACCTGTTTGAAAGGATGAACATTTTTTAAATGACTTAGTATGAATGAAATGAGATAGTGGGGTGTCTGTCTTCCTGTACAGAGATTGTCCAAACATCCAGGCACAAGGATGCACCTTTGATACTGTTTATTTGTGTGTCTGTGGCACTGGCATGCTGAAATAACTTCTGACATCTGCTATGGTGTGGAAATGTTAATGGTTTACCAACATTATCATGTCTTCTGTGTTCAAGTCCTGTTACAAAAACAGACTTTTTCAAGCATTGAATGTGATAAATAAATGGCATCTACCTTTCTGAGTGACTTTTAAAACATTTTTTCCTTTCTGAATGCATCAGCTGTCTTAATGCTGCTGTCTTTCATGCACCCTGGCCTCAACAATCATGTGTTAGAAGGTGGCTTTTAAACCAGTCTAGAATAAGTGGTTGTGTGTGTAGGGCTTCCTTGCCATGCTATTTCTCCCTGTTCTCTCTCCATGCACCAATGACCATGACCCGCTCCTGATTTTTGGCTTTTTCATCTCCCTGAGACTCTCAAAGCATGTTAAGAATTTGGATGCAGATTCATGTAGTTTGTGCTAACGATTACAGCTCTAGTTAGTTTACTTGTCATCTTTTCTCTAAGCTGCAGTGTCTGCTAACACACTGTTTGATTTGACGCAATGCTGCACAATTAAAAACTAGAATGTAAAGTTAGTGTACCATTGATATTGTAAACAACACGAAGTTTAACCAAACTGCACAGTTAGCTGAAGGGAAATGAACCTCATTCTTTGGTTGGGATTGCATCAGATGCCGTTATCCAGTCAGCAGCCCTCAAGGGTCATTTCTCCAAACAACTGATATACATGTCAGGACAACTTGATTATGGATACAACAGCTCTTGTCTTTCAAATACGTGGAAGATCAAAGGAACATATTGTATCTGAAAGAGCTTGACCCCGTTGAAGGGTTAAGCTCTACTGTTGAAGCTGGAATTGAACAAGCAACAACTCAATGTTGGATGAAAAGCAAAACTCGATATACTCAAAGAAAAGGGATGGACAGAATTTAAGAAGCATTCCAATGTGTTTATTTCCATGTGTACCAAATTAGGCTTTGGGAAACAAATTAGCTCTACCATGACCACACCTGAATGTTCTGATTATAAGCCAATTTGTTGTGTAAGGCAAAAACATTTTTCCTGATATTTCCATTCATTAACATGTCTTTGATATTTTTTTTCAGATAAAATGAACATTTAAATCCTTTCTATTGTTAGATATGGTTTTGTTTTGTCTTGTTTTGCTAATTTGCAGGATTATGGTCATTTTTTGATTGTTTATTTTGTAATCATTGAATCACAGTATTGATATTTTGCCATTTTGTAAACAGAACTAAAAAAAAATCAGAAATGAAATGTTGCATTATTTTTTTTTCATAACAAAAAGGACCTGCACATATTTAAATGGCACCCAATTCTTTAAGGAATGGATCTCGAAACAAATATATGTTGTCTTGAATTTAGGACTCAAAATAATATAAACTCATCTTTGAAGCCCAACCTGGACCACAACAATGGCTGAAAACTTAAGAGGATTGGAAATGGCACACTTTTCTCACACAGTCTTATATCTAGGCTTGGATTGTAAATTCTGACCTCCCAGTCTATAGTTGGTTAAATGTTGACCCAGACTCTAGAAATGTAATATTCTGGGGGCAGCTGTGGAAGTGAATCCAACCATCAGGGTTCAAACCTCAAGATTTTTTGAAGTGTAGCCATTCCATTCTTGCATGGTGATCACAACACCTGCAGATTCCCCAGATGATCACTCTTTCCAGAAAAATTCTTTTGGTTTATGTGTTGTATGCTTCAGTCTATCACCAAATCAATAAAAACTCACTTCACTTTTTTGTCTTCAGGCATGGTTTTTGCTCTTATACTGAAGGATCTTTCAACGTGAAAGCTGGCAGCCACATAGGAAACAGGATCCAGAGCATCACTGAACGAACAGCTATAATAGAGGGCAAAAATAAGGTATGAGTCCTAGGCACAAATAACCTTTCTGTGTGACAGCATCAGCTGTAAAGGTGCTTTAAGATGCTATTGATGTAACAGTGAGTAAGCCAGTATTTTTATATGAAGACCTACATAAATGTAAGTAACTTCCACACCAGCAGTGATGGAGATTTGGTACTAATCTGCTGAGATGTAGAGATGTACTTTTTTCGGCATGCTGTCATATTAAGGTAAGTGATATGCCAGGGATTCAGTATGTTTGGCTTTCTCAGAGCTGGCCTGCAGTATCTTGGGGCACCTCAGGAGGACAAGGGCAGGGTTCCAGACCATCTTTACTTCATTTTGTGCCATTGCACAATTTCCTGTTGTTTTTCCTAAGAGAGTAAAACAATTTACTCTCATTTGAAAGTTTATTCGCAGATGTGGTCCTAGATTATTAGATGACCAAGTCTTTTCTTGCAATAAAAAATTTAAAGGGCCAAATGAATCCAGATTTAAGAAGCAAAGTTTAAGAGACATCTCATTCAGAGATTTCAGTCACCTCTGCATGGTGGGATTCATCTTGTCTGCATCAACTGTCTAGAAGTTAAGTGTCTAGTCCAGGTCAAGCATCCTTTCATGGGCCATGGGGAGATGTAGGCACTTTTGAAGGGTGATAAGGCCACTCGTGTCATTGCCCAACATGGGAAGGAAAGCCAGTGAGATTACCTTGCAGTGTCATGGAGAACCATCCATCCAAACTTTCAGTCAAGATATTTTTCCCCTACCTTATTCTAGGCCTGGCATTTCTAAGGATGCTGAAAATCTTCTTGTAATTCTAAGGACACCAGGGATGTAGGTGTACTTTCCCTGATGTCTTCCTTCAGTTTTTTTTTTTTTTGCATGTGAAAATGGATATAAACTGTAACTACTCTTACGTTAGGGCCCTTTCACACACCGTGGAATAAATAGGGCTGTGCATGAAGCCAAGATTCAGGCCTGGAACTGCATTTTCTCCTGCTGTTGTATTATTTAGAAAGTACCACAGGTGTTCATGGCACAGGTCCAGCGTACGGGAACAAGCTGGATCCCAATGAGACGTTTGCTCTATTTAGCCGGCCACCTCCACATGCTTAGAGATCAAGGCAAAGATGGGAGCAAACAGCTTCCTAGGGGATACTATCATAGGAAAGCACATGAAAAAAAAAAAAAAAAGTGACATACAGAGGGATTTGCAGGAGGAAAGGGAAATCATTTCAGGCACAGGAAGACAAAGCCTATTCCAAAGGGGGAATTATGAACAAAAGCCCATGAGAACCCGGTAATTTTCCAGAAGACATCTAGGTATGCTGTGGGTGAAGCCCTACCTGCTCACAGGGTACATAAGGAGCTGCCTAATGGCCAGACCTCATTCTCCTTGTGTGTTGTGTGTTTTGGAGATAGCAGAAGAGGAGTGGCTGAAAAGTCAGACCAACTTCCAGTCAGCAGTGAAAAAATTCCTCCCCAGAGGAAGATGCTAATAATGGGTCCTTGCAGCAGAGCTGAAGATTTTGTTTGAAGTCTTTGGCAAGCTGCCCCTTTTTTAAAAAAGGATGCCCAGAAATGAACCAAGGGATGATCTCTGCATGTGTTACATGGAAATTTTTACAGTGAAATGTAGCAACTCTCCTGTTATTACTTGTCTTCATGCGGTTTAGTTCAGCTAAGAAAGGTCTGTCTTGTACTGCTTTATCCTTTCTGCTCCCTATGGGGAAGGGCAGGTGAGTGAATCAATCTGTTTGCCCATCTTTTTTAAGTGTACCTGGTTGTGGTGCTGTTAGGAAGAAAGCAGCTTGAAGATAGGTACTTCTGCTTGGCTTCTGCTTTGCATGCCCTCCGTGCTGGAAATATGCATGCCATCTGTAGTTTTCAAGTTCTTAGCTTGAAGTGAATTCTCTCTGCTTCTGAGAAACGCTTTTCAAAGGTTTCTTCATTTCTGCTGCTCTTCCGTAGCTTTTCAAGCACAGCTGGAATGCTATTGTAAGTAGAAAATGCTCTCTAAGCCTGGGTTCCTGGCCAAACAGTGAGTTGCATGATTTGTGTGCACACAGCTGCTCTAGAGCATCCAGGAATTTTTTTATTATTTTTTTTTCTGTGGGAGTCTATAGCTTTTCACTCTTTGCAGTCCAAGAGTCATTCTTGGTCTCCTGGAGCAAACTCCAGGGGACAGAGTTCAGACAAAACCCTTCCTCATGTGCTGGGGTATTGTAAAACTGTTAATAGCACTGAGCTCACTGAATGCAGCACGTCATCACAAGCGTCTGGCTCTGATGAACTGCTACTGTGAGCAGTTCTGCTACTGCACACAGCTAAGAACAGCTCGCCGAGGCACTTCCACATCGATGGAGTCCTGCTATCTAAACAGAGTGTCTACCCCACTTCCACATCCGAGCATAGCAAGCATGGTACAAACAATCTCAAAGCTCAATGGAAACAACAAAGTAGTAGGAGACAAAGAAGTAGGAAATGGATGAAGAGTCTCAAAAAGTTACACTTTTGGGTTAGCATGAAAGCAGAAATGGGGGTGACCACCGGATGAGATTATTGTAATCAAGGAAAGAGATGAACAAGGAAAGGTCAAAAGGTTTATTTTATCAATAAAGGTAGCCACTTTCACCTTGGTTAGAGACCTCATGCCAGTTCCTTAGTTTCCTGTATGTGCAGTATATGAATCCTTCCAAAAGTTGGCCTTTCTCTGCGGTAGGTTGATTGGATGTTTGTTTGTCTGTGGTTATCCAGGTAGCCACAAGTATATATTTAAAGTTAGAAAAACTTCAAACCTCGTGTCTGCATGGTTAAAGTAACGCAGGAAGCCTGTTCTGCATTATTCTTCTGGTGACAGAGAAACCGTGACAACAGTGTTTTAGTAACATTTCCGCTGAAGCCTCTCTAAACAGACATTGAGAAACACAAGTAGCATAATGGAAGAAGTTTGTAACAGAAGTCATAATACTTGATCATAAAACAACTCCTGAAGTGATTTGATTTCCCCACCCAAATTTTCATTCTCTTTATTTTTGGACGTTTTAGGTGACTTCCTACAAAACTGACCTATTCTTAGGCTTATCGTGTGAACAGATCTCAGGCACTCTCTTGTCATTCAGCTGCTAAAAACCATCACTTCTCAGTGTTCCTACCCAAAGCTATCTCCTAACTATAGCTCAGGGCTAATATTGATTATGATTATGATTACTATTAGCCTGATCAGTGGTTTCTTAAAATGTTGACTTGTGAATGACCTGCAATAATGAGATGCAAAGAGCTCAGGTGTTCATTGGTACCACTGCAGTATATGCATATTCCCTCCTGTGTGTGCGTTCATTGGATATACCACACATTGGATAATCAACAGCTTTGAAAGAAGGAGGTAGTACTTCTTGTACAGGTATATCAGGGACAGGGAGTTGCAGGAGAGACTGGACAAAGATCCTGGGGATGGAGAATGCACAGAAGATGGCTAAGAAGATGGATTCAGATGTAAGAGAATAGAAGGTGTTGGCCAAGAAGAAAGGATGAGAAAATCCAGGGAAGGAGATAGTAGACAGAACGGCAGATGGGTATAAAGAATACTAATACATGAAGTTGTGCTTATTCATATTCATATTCATATGAAATTCTTATTCATATGTATGGCCTTTTTTTTTTTCCTATGCATAAATACCTAATACCTTACTGACACAAATTTTTAGTGGTCCCATCCTTTGCGAGTGATAAAGCCACCTGATTTTAGGACAAATGGAAAGTAATGACCCTGTAAGAAGGTTCTACAAGACCAAATCCAGACTCGTGCTTGTCCATCTCTGGATTGGCTGGCAATAATGGGTTCTTCTAACACATGCTGTCTGCAGGTAATATTAGAAACTGTCGCAGTCCAACATCAAGGTGGAGAGTCAGTCCCTCTTGGACATGACCTATAAGGTGTGGCCTTGAAATATAGGACAACTCCATCTCTTCTGTGCCTTATATGCCAAGCCCTAAGCCTCTCTCCCATGTCCCCTCCTTACTGATGAGATGAGGAAGCACATGTTCTGCTTGTCCTGAGTCCCTGTATGTGCCCTCTGACTAGCCTGTACACCCATGTTGATTGGCCAGCTGGTACCCAAAATAAAAGAAAGAGCAGTTTATTTCATTACAGCAGCAGTTGTTTTAGTCTTTCTCCTCTACCCAACATATGGTTCCTATAAAACATAGGAGAACTTTTGAACTTTGAGATTATCTGTCAATTTTGGTTGAACTCAGGCAATGGGTTAAAAAATTACCGAGGACAGAGGACTGGCAGACAGATGGACAGGCAGACAGTGTGATCTTCCTAGGAAGCCAGGCTAAAGATAGCACTGGGAGTGTAGCCTGCCTCTCTTTCAGCACATTGTAACTTCTCTTGAGGCCCTCCTGAGTGCTACTAGAAATTCTGTCAACACGTTTAAATAGATGACTTGGAGGTGCCAGCAGAGCCTAGCACTTCATGAGATTAAAACCAGGAGAACTTGGCACTTGCCTCTGCTGAGCTGCAACTCCTGAAACCCATCCCCTTCCTGGGTCTGTGGGGGAGGCGTGAATCTAATCTTGCTTTACTCTATGTACAGCCTGAGAAGGGGAACAGGAGGTGTCTGTGGTGGTGTGTAGTTGTCCGTAGGGCAACCTCCTTGTGAATCAGAGGGATGCGTTCAGTCTCATGGCCTGCTCAAGAAGGAAACTGAAGCTCTCCTTGCTTGTCTGACCTGGGGAAAGAAGTGTTATTCTGCACATATTCATGTCCTGCTACTGAAGCTATTTTAGTGTTTATTCTGTGGCCATATTGGTGGCCCTGAAGATGAACCATGTTGTCCAGATGTTTTGCACTGATGGTCCTTCCCAGCATGAGGCATACAGATCATGTGTCTTTGGCATAAACAGAATAATCCGATGGTGTGCTGCCAATATTTCAACATTTGTCTTCCTAAATAATGTTCCTTTAGCCAAAGATAAATCCAAGAGGGTGAGGAGATCATATTTATTTCCTAGTTAGCACAACAGTCTCTGAATGGAGCATATATATGCACAGAGGCTTTCTAAGTCATGCTACCAACTGAAACCTCCACTTGCTTCACTGCCATCAGCTGAAGCAGCGGCAATCCTCTATCTGAGCTACTATGGGATGAGAGAAATTCAAGCAGGCACTCCAGGAGAACCACCAGACTGCCCTGCCTCCAACCACAAAGACCACGCACACTGCTTTGCACTTTGTGTACACTCCCCCAAGTCTTTTCCTCATCACTTTCCACCATGAGAAAATCTGTAACTTCCTCTTCCATCTCAGGGTGTCTGCTTTATGCCTCTTTTATTTGCTGGCAGAAGCAGCATCAGTGAGTGATTTACTTCCCCAGGCTCTGAAATGAGCCTGTAGCAAAGTGCTTCAGCTGGGATGGATGCAGGGAGGAGGCAGAAAGGATCAAAGCTTTGGTGGCAAATGGGGTTTGTGGACAGAAGAGCAGGTTCAACATGCCATGCATGCCACAAAGGATTTTTTCCTCTCTCTCTGATCATGGCAACTGGATTCAGACTTTTTGTGCATTATCTGGTTGCAAATCCATGGCCTGAAACTCTCTGTTGCAAAAAGAGACAACACAAGGCTGTGAAGACTTTTTCTCTTGTTCCTTTTGCAGCAATAACTGTATAGGGAAACCACACAGAACAGACTGATCTCAACAGCTATAATTACTCAATAAACAGAATCATGCCACGCTTCGTTTTGTATACACCGCTTCTCTGGTGGGTTTTGGCTGGCATCCACAGTGCAGAACGCAGATTGCACCACTGGAGGGCTCACGACCTGCTCAAAGAGATGTTATCTTATCCTCATGACTAATTTATAAGCTCAAAGATTTACACAGAGACAATTTGTCTCTAAAATACTCTGTTATGTTGCAAAGTCAGCCTTGCTTTTTCTAGACACTATGGCTATCTCTGTATTAGTCAATAGTAGGGCCTGTGTTCATTACATTTATCTCCCTTACCCTCCAAAGGTGGTGGTTACATGGAAGTTGCTAGTTGGGAGTGATCTTTAGCCTGTTTTAGAGGATTATTTGGGACAATGCAAGTTGGTCAAAACCAAAGCAATGCTGGGAACAAGGTAGCAGTATAAATCACTGGGTTTCGGTGCCCAGGCACATCCTCTATCATCATTTAATATACAAGTAAAAGTATAATCTATTAGCTCTCAAGCCAGTAATTATAGTCTATCTGCTAGAGTATGATTGCAAGAGATATTCTCAATGTAATAAAAGTAATAATCACATTGTAGTGGGTTGGAACAGTAAAATTCAGATTATTTTTTTCATTCAAAACTAATACCTGACAATGTCAGGACAAAATAAACTTTGTTACCACCACCACCACTAATGATAAATAATAATAATAATAATAATAATAATAATAATAATAATAATAATAATAATAATAATACAAACCATTAAAGTAATTGTGGGAAGAATAATTGACATGCATTTTTCAGGCTCAGAAGTAGTCTAGCTCTGGGTGTAGTAGGATCAAGACAGACGTCCTGTAGTCAGAGAGGAAGAGTCTCATTCTCCTTCAGTGTGCATTTTGGGTCACAGGTCATTGCTACCTGGGCAAAGGGGCCATGAGGTAATGTTGAGCGACATAAGAAAGAATGGTTTTGTTGTAGAAAGTCTGGGAATGGCAGAAGCAGTTCTTAGCCACCCACGTTGGCCCTCTGGCAGATGTTGTAGGACTTCCTTCCATCCCACGTTAGTGTGGATGAAACAGCTGCAGGAATCCTGCCTCTGGACCCTGTGTCCACACTTTATTTAAAAACTGGAAGGAATTCAAAGAGAATGACGAAATACAGGCAGGGCTGGACCCGTGCTTTATAATTAGGAATTCATAGAGGTCAGCCTACTGAATTTAGCCAAATTGTATGAATTCTTTTAAGGGCTGTAATTACCTATCTGGTATTACTAACCTTCCTTCAGAAGAGCCAAAAACATAGATTAGAAAAATTCTAGCCGAAAATGAGATGCAATTTACTAGCAGAAAGGTAGCTGGCCATTGGCACGGCTTAACAGGGTAGAGGTGCTATTAACATCATTTGTTGTTTTGATGTGGCCATAAGGCAGCTTTCTAAAACAAATACCTTGGCCAAAATTAAATGACTTGACTTCACTGTGTTTGCTTGCATAGGAGGAAAAGTATTAGACGTTTTCAAATAAATAATGTTTTTGGGAAAACAGAAGGTCTGTATTATTTAGGGGTACAGTAAGTAGTTTGGGGAGTGCCATGAAGTCTCTGAGTAAGAGGCAGAAGCAGCCCAAATTCTCAGCCAGAGCTTATGTAAAAGTGTAGATAACTGGTCCTTATTTAGTACTGACTCACACTCTTGTGGTTTTCTCTGAGCTGCAGCAATCAGACAGACCTAAAAGAATGTATTAATTACAGAGAAATTATTTCAAAGATTTTTAGAAAAGCCAAACAGTTCCAAGCAACAGAATTCCATGGCCACACAATTTCCTTTCATCATTGTCCCAGTTCTGCCCATAACTCCAGTCAGAGCACATTTTACCAAAGAACTAAAATGGGGACAGAAAGACAGAAAATTGAGCTACTGTTGTATCTGAGAGCAAGTCCTAATGCTAACCCCCTGTGCGTGCCCCATGTCTCAGCTCCATATCAGAATGACACCTCAGCTGCCTGTGCATAACTTTCTTCTCTCACTTAGTGCCCAGGACATTAGACCATGGCTTTCCATCACCATGAAGGTATAACTCTTACTATTACAATGTTTTGTTTTGTTCTTTCTTTTGTCCTCTGGCCCTCCAAAGTCTCATCTTGCAAGTTATATTACTTTGTGAAAATATGCGTGAACCTCTTAAGATGGTGCTAGAATGCAATGTAAAGAAACCCAACATATTATTACTTAATAAAAGAAGTAGTAAATCCAAGAAGAGGAGATAGTCCAAAAGAGGATGAGTAAACCTCTCCTTTGCCTCTGTCATTTCTCACCTAACACTTACAGGAGAAAATGAAAGAGAAATCAAATGCATGTAGTGCCAAACCTTTTTTTCCCAGTGTTATCCAACTGCCTGAGGCATTCCTCATCTATTCCCTTTGCAGTCATGGCTGCCCTACAGGCTGGTTGTTTCCTCAGGCAGACCACATTGTGTCATGTTTAATGTTTTGTAGCTTATCATCACATCAGCACCAAGAGATAAATCAACCTGAGAGATGCATTCAAAGATTTTTGGCTATGACAGCTCTGATAATATAACGGTCTCTCAAGGAGCTTTTTTCCTGTTATTCTTCCACCCTTTCCAAAACTTTATGTGGTGATACCTCCTTTAAATAGCTTCAGTGGTGCCTGCCACTGAATGAGTGGAGAGACTGAATCATAGGACTATCAACTTAGAAAAAAGAGAAGGGAAGCATTAACCGAGCTCGTGATCCAACGAGAGCTGAACCTCTTCTTTCTTTTGCAGACTGCCAGCACTCTTGTTGTAGCTGAAGCCAAATCTTCTGGAATCTACAGCTGCGTGGCATCCAACAAAGTGGGAAAAGCTGAAAGAAATGTCAGCTTTATTGTAACAGGTAAGATCTATTCCCCGCTAGGTCGAAACATGATTCTTAGTCCTATAATTATAGTTGTCAGGCTGTGATGGCATTTTCATATCCCAAAGTTCATATCCCACTTGTTTCAATATGTGCACTTATAAACTTATTCCATGCCTATTGGTGCTCCTGTTTCTCACAGCAGCTGGTTTGTATTTCTAAGGTCACCAGGTTTGGTGAATGACTCGTGCCTCCATCAAATACCCCAATGTGACACAAATTGCTCCCAAATATAGCAACCTGTACTTCCTCCTTTTAAATCACCTGGACTCTGCAGTCATGCCGTATGTGCAATGGTACTGTATTCTCACACACCAGCATCATGTGTGGCACTGACTGTGTCTACAGCCTCATCCTGCTCCCAACCAGGAGGTGTCACAGGTCACTGCCCAGAGCAGTGCCAGCAGCTACAGGTACCACGGGAGGGAGGCCAGGAGTACCTGGGTGGCCTCTTACAGCTCTCAGGGACCATTTGTAGGTAGAAAAGTGGCAGGGTGCAAGCTGAAGAGTTTGCTCCCTCTTCTGAGAAGTATGCCCTTGGGTGGGATTTGGGCCATGACACTGAGAAGACTCATCGTGCTAGCTGTGTATGCGAGCATGTTTCCAGTTATTTATCCATCACTATGTAAGCATTTGCAGGTTCAGAAACAAACAATTAAATAGTTTGACTTCAGGAATTACTGAAAAAACAAAAAACAAACAAACAAAAAAACAACTAACAACAACAACACACAAGTTTAAGATAATAACTACTGCAATATTTAGAAGCATAATGTCTGCAGATGCCAAAACAAAGGATTTGTTTTCTCGTGAAAGATTTATTTTTAGTTTTGTTTACAAAGCAGTAGTTCATGGAGCACTTAGGCTAATGACAGTTTTCAGAATAGGTCATTAAAGAAATGAAAACCATTCAGAAATATGAGAAAAGATGAGAGGTTAAAATATTCTGATACCTAATTCCACAAATCATAATCTTGAAGCTAAAAGGAAAAGTAATTTCAATGTATATGTTTTAATTTTTGCTGGTTCTCTTATCTGTTTTTATTGTCAATCTCCTGCTTATTATTCTGATGAACAATGTTAGTGAAACTCATACTGTTAACTACAGAAAACTACCAAGGGAGAATAGACAAACACCAGATTTGGTTAAAAAAAAAGGAAGAAGACCTATCTGAACATACACACACACACACACACAAACACACACCATTTTGTGGACCAAAAATTATATTTCTGAAGTGTTCTGGCTGTAATAGTACACTTCCACATTTAGAAAGAGCCAATTATCTATAAATACATAAATTCAGTACCAAGCAGGAGAAGTAGTCCTTGAAATGTAGACAGATAAGTGATGCATAAGCAGGTTGTTTGTTAGAACATGGAAACAAGAAGAATATCTCCATGTTCTGTTAATGGATGTGACAAGAACATTTGCCAGCTCAAAGATGACTGCTGCCCCAGCTTTGCTTTGTTCCCTGCCCTTACATTGCGTCTGTTTGAACAGAAAGGTTAACAATGACACATCATTCTACATAAATTAATGTGCCATAAATTAATGTGAGGACTTCCCACGTAGCTTTGAGCAGTCACTGAGACTCACTCATTGAGCTTGTTGCTCTTTGAATATGACCTTCTCTAGCTCTTCATCCTCAGTCTTCGAAACATTACATGGAAGAAACCAAGTGAAGCTGAACTTTGATTTGCAGTACGCAAATCTCCCCTTCAAAGTTTGGGATATTTTAGTGTTGTGACATGAGGGAGTTAGTTTCCCTTCTTAGATCTCACATTCTCAGATCTTGACCAGGGATAGAAGGAAATCCTTCTCCTGGATACCAGAGCTTGCATGAGAACATGCAGAATATTATGACTTTCCTTTGAAGACTTTGGTATTGGCTGGTGTTCAGAAAGAGGAGTGGCTGCTTTATTATGGCTTGGAAATTCTTAACATCTTCACTGGTGGCAAACTTTCTATATAGGGTGGTGATGTTGAAATGCATTTGTCCTTTTAGTTCCTGGAGCTGAGCACTTCAATTGTGTGACATGGAAAGTCCTGTTCATCTGCTGACGCTCCGTTGCACTGATTGAAGGCAGCTTGTTTAAACAATGCTGTTGTTTTGTTCTTGCAAAAAAATCAAGCTAGACTCATTTTTCTGTGTCGCGCACATAACGCTTCAGTTGATTACATGGCGTAATCATAATTTTCCTCTGTCAGGCTGAGACCAAACTGCTGTGGCTGGATAACAGCCTGTGTTTCACGTCAGTGAAACAAATGCGTCATTTCTCCAGCATTCATTCACTAAATAACGTGCTAAAGAATTAAAAAACAAGAGACCCTAATGATGATGGATGTGAACGAAGTGAGCAGGACACTGCAGAGCATTTTGTTCTGATGAGTTCAAAACCAATACTTTGGATCTTGGGTGACAGCCTGGGGTTAGTTTAAGTTACGTTATAGGGGTTTCTTGGTGCCACATGAAGCCAGCCTGAACCGCACAAAACCTAGTGTAAGAGCAGAAAGTGTCTAAACAGAGATGGTGATCCCTTGTAGGAAGAGGAGCTGCTGCCCTGTTTAAGAGGGACAGGACATAAAGGATCCCAGAGAGCAGATGGAGACATCCCTCTCCTTGGCGTCTATCTTGGTCATGCCTTGAGGATGAAGAAAAGTGCTTGCTCCATTGTAGAAACTGTGCTGGTGTGAGGAGTCTCTTTTCTATAGGCAGAAACCACTGGGAAGGTGATGGGGAGGCAAAACCCATCCCAGCAAACCTAGTTTTGCAGTCAGCCCCTTCATGGGAAGGCAGGTGTGAGGAAATAAGAACAAGAAAGTGTAGTAGAGTTGACTCTGTAACAACAACTCCTCACTTTTAAATTATTGTAAATCTCTCATAATTTTTCTAGGTTCAAAGTGGGTTCATGTGGGTTCAAGGGAGGTGTGAGGGTGGTAGAGTTTTTTACCTTGTGCCTGAGTGTGTAGGACATGAAATCCATGGGCTCTGAAGTAACATTTTCTTATTGCCTTTGTCAAATGAAAGCAATTTTGGGGGTATTGACACACTGACCTATTTCTAAAGCCAAATCTTCATTCTAGGGACACAAGTAGCTGTGAGCCTTAAGTACAAGTGACATGGAAAGGTGATTTCTGAGCATTCCTGCTCGCTGATACTGAAACAGTCTCTGCAACACCTTTATACCAAATTTAACTATGATAGCCCCACTCTCTCCATCCTGCCCCTTTCCCTATATTTTGGGCTGTTTTGCTGGCACACAGCAGGCCCATGGGTGTGTTTGCAATTACAGAGGGTGAAACAGGAACAGCTCTGCCTTATCTCCCTGGTTTCCCAATGTCACTAAGCGCATTTTATTTTGAGATTCCTGATGGCGCTTGGCAAAGATAAACAAAATCTTCCATCAGGAAACCTGGGAGCTATTTCCACAGGAAGCTTCAAATCACTAAAGTAAATAAAACCCTTTTACATTATTCCCAGCTACGTTATTTAGCTAGCCTGAGACTGTAACAATTGGTGAGAGGTGTCATATATTAGGGGGCTTGTAGCCTTTAAACAAACGATTCTTTTGGAATCCTGTGCATTTTGCTTTTGTCCATAGATTTATTCAGAAAATAGTCTTTCTTCACAGAAGACACATCTAGGAAGAGCTCCAGACCTGACAACATGGAAGTAGTTACAACTATATTATTCTGTTGGCACGCTATCCTTCTACGTTAAAAATAGATCACTTGCCTCAGTCCCAGGGGATTTTTAGTTCCATCTTTAGAGTTTTACTTGGCTCTTCCCATCTTTTACTGAGCACTGGCACCTGTGAAAGCCAAAAGTTATCAGTATTCTAGGCCAGTGCCCTGGCTTTCCCAATACATATCAGAACAATTTCAGATACGCTGTGAGTAAGATGCAGCAATTTCTTAGATCAAAACTTTGGACCTTGGTTGGACTTCAATGTTCCAGAATTCAATGTTTTTCAACAAAATCAAGCACAGGATTCACTTAATCTAACTTAAGCATTAAGTTGGGTATCTAAGCCTAAACTGGTCATGCAAGAACACTTCATAATTAATCGTGAGAGATTGGGATCTCTGGAGTTTGACTCATCTGAAGACAAGGGGCTACATTGCTTTCTGGAGGTACTTGTGTCATTCCATGACTATAAACTTTTGCCCGTACACAAAACTAGTAGATGTCTGCATTTTGAAGTTTTACGTTAAATATGCTGTACCTCCTGTAGGGAATGGTTTCTTTCATTTTAGTGGCACTGCCAATTGAGACATACTGAACTGAAACCAGAATCTGTTTCCACATGCCCTTCCATATCAAAGAATGTGATGATGGTAGTCATAAATAAATTCATTAAAGGTTTTTATAGTTTTCTTTGCCAGAAAGAGGAAAAAAGAGGACCACAATAAAATATAAAAGGAACAATTCATTACAAATCCAGTATAAAATGTTATTATTGGGGATTTAGGGAGTCAGAAGAAGCTTTCTAGTGGATTGGTCAATCAATGAAAGAGGTTACTGAAAGAGGGTGTGGGATGTTGTTCTCTGGGGACATATTCTTCACCCTGCCACAGTGACGTTAGGCAAGAAGTGACACTGGCAAATGTGGAGCTGAATGAAAGTCTGTGTTGAGCTGTTCATGCTCTAAGAGACAAGAAAAGAAGGCATAATTCTCCCTTATGTAAGATGAAACTGATCTTACGGTCTTGAGGCAACTTCACAGCCAAGTGCCGTAGCAATTAGCAGTGAGAGAACAATTGAAAATGGCCAAAGCCGATTTCACTGGAGGGAGAAGGAAATGACTTTATCAGAATATTGGCTACAAATAAACCACGAGAGGTTGCATTCTAGGAGAAAAACTTGGAAGTGTTTTCTCTCGGGAACTTGCTTCTACTTTCACTTAGGCCAGCGGCATGGCTGAGCCCCAGTGGAGAGGGCCAGGAGGTGACCAGGAAGGCCGTGGGTCCAGGCCCTTCTCAAGGCTTTGGAGGCTGCTGTAACATTACATCCAACCACCCATGTGTCTTTGCAAGTCAGGCATTTTACGCTGTTGGCTAAATCAGTTCCTGCCTGAACTATCAAGCTATCAAACTATTTGAGCTATGCAAAATCCTTGTTAAAACTCAAGTCATATTTATGCTGAGGAAATGCTTTGGTGCAGCGGTCCTTGATTTCTCTCAGGTGATGTTACTCACCTAAGTTTAATGCTAAGCAGTCTGAATAGAGTGATCTTTGCCTTGATACTGCCTGCACCCAGTTGGCACCAGGCCAGAGGGTATTGATTCTGCTTTCCTCTTGGGTGGCTGATACGCTTTACGTGCATGGAGTAAATACCTCTGTTCTGAAGGAAATTCAGGCACGTAACCACATATTCCATAATTTTTCTGGATTTTAAGCATACTGGGAAAAAAAAAGAAAAAAAAAAAAAAAAGACATAACTTATCTGACCACTCACAAATAAAAAGGAAATATATCCAAGCATGATGAGCTGCAGAATTTTTCTCTCACCTTCTAGATATTCATCTTTTCTCACACAGTTCACAGGCTGCAGCTGAGACAAGAATTTTTGTCTTTTTTCACAGTCCCAGCATGCTGTCTATAATTTGGTACCTTGCCCCAGTCTGTCTTAACTTGGCATAACATTTATACAAGCTCGATACTTCCAAGAGCAGCTTCAGTTTACATGAGATGATGTCCAAGCCCAAGTGTCTCATAGCTCTAAGACAAATTATAAGAATAGCTAGAGCCTAGCATATGAAAGGAAAGATTAGAGACTTCAGCAGGAAGACAACGACATTGATTAGTTCAAAGGCTTCCTGATAAAGGGGAAAATATATTTTGTGTTAATTTTGGCTCATTCATTTCACATAAACTAAAGGGTGTTCTTGATTTTTGACAGATGTACCGAGTGGATTCCACATTAATTTGGAAAAAATGCCCATTGAAGGAGAGAATTTGGTATTGTCCTGTTCGGCCAACAAATTCCTGTACAAAGACATCGCTTGGATTTTACCAAGGACAGTCAACAACCAAACGAAAGCAAGAAGGGCCCTCAACAAGGAGTACTCCATCACCCTCACTCTGACCATCAAGAACGTTTCCCTGGCACACTCAGGCACCTATATCTGCCGAGCAAGGAACATATACACGGGGAAAGAAGTGCTTCAAAAGAAAGACGTTACAATCAGAGGTGAGCACTGCAACAAAAAGGCTGTTTACTCTCGGATCCTCAAATATAAGAGCACAAGGAATGATTGTACAACACAAAGCAATGTAAAACATTAAAGGACTCATTAAACAGTAACAGGTGTCTCATATCATCTTGATTTTTTATTGCTGTTGCTACCTTTCAGGCCCTGAGGTGGTGCACATTCCCCCATGGGTTGGACATAGGAGGAATAGCAAACAAAATCATATCGCATGAGCTTCCAGTTGAGTTCAGACGGGTGTTTTCTGCTTTGACAAAGCACGTGGAAGCTGGGGTTTGGAAGATCCCCTGTGCTACATTTTGCATGTTGTTTTTTTTTTTTTTCTCTTGCTGTGTCTCCTACTGAGCGATCAGGAAAACTTTGGATCAATCTTTTCTTCCACTTTGATATCGGCCTCGTCAAAAGTGTCAAAGCTGAATAAACTGATTAACTTTAAAAACTGCTGTTTTCAGTCAACAACGGACATTTAATAAGTTAACTTTAATGTGCAGAATGAGCACAACTCAGTTTGAGATTGACTGGACTATATATTTTTTATTTTAATCTGATCTTGATGGACTTATAAATATTACCTGCTGAGCAAGTTCTAATGCTTATTTATTTGAAATTATTTTCTACACTAAAGTACATTAATCTTAAAAAGTATCTTCTAAAGGAAGTATGCAGGGAAGAAATAAAAATGTTGATATAATGCACAGACCTATAATATCATTTATAATAATGATGATTTAAAAACTGACAGACGTGAACTGTGTTTCTCCAAATAAATCCAGGTAGATTTCCAGTTGCTGTGTTGGTCAATTTTTAAAGTCAGTTCTGCACTAATGTAAAAAGCTAATGATAAAAAGCATGAGTATTGTTCCTGGCCTGAACATACAGGAATTTGTAATGTTGTAATTATTTTATTAAAAGAGAAATATCCCACTAACATGACTGACAAGGTTGCAGCCAGCACAGTGAGATGTTTAATGTTTTTTAAAAACAGAGGTTCAAAACTGAAGCCATTAAAAATATTCATTGCTTTTGGTATCAAATGACAATTGGATTTATTATGGGGATTAAGAACCAACTAAACTGCTGAAGGAGAATTAAGGGCAACCTTAAACTTCCTTGTGATTGTTTCCCTTTTCGATTCCTCCGTCACGATTTTGCTATGAGATGTTTCTGTGTATTATAAATTCTGTATAAGGAAGAAGTTACTATTTTTAATAGATCTGATAACTTTATTTTTTTACAATACATAGCTTTTATTATTTTTGGTTACATTTATGATTGATCATTCATATAGCATTTACATAAGCCATAACAAAACAGACCGTAATGACCAAAATAGCTACAGCGAAGGAACAAAGTGGCTGTGCTTTTAAAATAGAGGGTGACAACATGACAGTTTCTTGTGCTTGGGAACTCACCAGACTATTTCCTCCTTTAGGTATCGAGACTGTGTCCCACGGCTAAACTTGTCTTTCACGTGGGAATTGCTTTTGTCAAGTGTGAAAGGGTAAACAATAGCATTTCCCCATAATGCCAGCTTCATGGAGCCTAAAATGCTTAGAAAACAATTGATAACCTGGAAGTTGTCAGAGTAAAGAAAAGAATAATCATTTATATCTTGAAATGTCACCTATAGCCTGCTTGTATACAGTAGCTCTTTTGTTCATTATTAGTGTGATGGCTTCCAGAAACAATGTGTTCTTGCAAAGGGACCTGGGTCTCTTTTTTTCCTAAAATACGCCTAAAAAGCAAGTGAAATCATTGGTGATGGCTTAAAAACGGGGCAAATGTGCTCTTTAGCATTTGCAAGTCTTCAGAAGGATCACAATACAGAATCCCCTTTTTGATGAGGCTATTTTGTGAGAAGACGTTTGATGGCAAGGTGGGCGGTGATGACAGGACGTTCTGAATTTTCCATGGCCTTGGGAGCCGGAGTGTGATGACTTGTAGCAGCCAGTTGCCAGGCAATATGAGTGTGGATCAAAAAAAAAAAAAAAAAAGAAAAAAAGGTCATTAGCCTGCTCCTCCATGAAATGGTTGTGAATTGCAATGATGTGCATTACTGCTGGGTGGACATCCTGCCAGCCTGGTCTTGACTGGTGCTCGGAAGGCCACGCTGTGCAAGGACGTTGTGAAATCTCTGTGGGGCCTCCTCTGTTGGGAGGCACAGAGAAACTACTCTCTGGAAAGCAGTTCTCAGTGGCCAGATAAAGACTACTGTCACTTTTGATGTCCTCAGAGGATGGGGGAACCTCAGTGGTTTGGGGAGTTTCTCTGCCTTTTGTTGTGTAATATATTATTTAGGGAGAAAGGTGTGAATTATATTTCTTTCTTTTTTTTTTTTTTAAGTGTTAAAATTAAAGCTTGTATTTATATTTTTGTACTGGTTAATAAAAATAAGTGAACAAACAACATTAACAGTAACAAAGGGCAAAAAATGGACAGAACGGGAAGTATACCCCAAAATGAACAAACTTTAATGTGTTCTCCCCTCTTGCCATTGTTTGCTTTTGGAAATGGAAATCCTTCCCATACCACCCTGGGTCTGCTGTGTGTTGTGACGCCAGCGTCCCCTTCTCCCTGCTGTGACCCCTTGTCACTGCCCTGGGCCAAACTCTGCCTACCATGAAGTTCCTTGGGGCAACTGAGAGCAGACTCTGGCCCTTGGCACCCAGCCCTGAAGCTTTGGGGCAAGCAGAGCAGGGAGACACAGCCTGCGTTTGAAACTCCCACCCCATGGCTACGCTGCAAAACTGAGAGGAGAAAGCAGGTGGCTTGCAAACCTGACCCTCAGGTTGACAGAATCCTTGAAAAATCAGCTGATTGCAGCAGAGAAATTATTGGAAGTATGTGAATGGTGACTGGATCTGAGTTCTAAGAAAGAAAGTTTTTAATATGAAAACCCAACTTTAGTGTATGGCTATAAACAAATTAAAATTAATCACAAATAACCCATGGAATGTGTGGCTTGCCTTTGTTTGTGTCATCTTGTCCGCCTTCATTTTGGATGTCTGGGCTGGGGTGTCCATCATTTATTGCTGGTAAATGCAAAACATGGGGACCTTCTCAGCTTGTGTACGTGTGTCAAAAGTTGCCTGCTCATAGACAGGTTGTTGCGAAAAATGGGAATGTGCAAAAATCGTGGAGGGTGTCAATGAGAAGAGGGAAGTCTTCTTGTCTGTGAGGCAATTCTTGTTGATCACGTCATTGTGTAGGTATTTGGTGAAGAATTTGCTGTCCAGCTTCTCTCATGAGCATTGAATGTTGTGAGTGAGAACAGATTGTCTGCCGTGCAGTAAAGAAATAATAGCATTACCCGTGGAAATCACAGACTTACGGCTCAGAAAAGCCCCAGACTGCAGGTTCATAACTATGCTGGATTAATTTCAAGGGATAAGAGCATAGCAAAGGTAGCCCACATTAAATTGTGACAAAGCTTTTAGTTCTGTGGGGTTCATGAACACTGTGTAAGCTGGTGGTGCATAGGTGCTTAACATTTCAGGAGAGCTTTTATTCACAGCTGGTAATATAATGATTGTGAAGATGGAAATATCTTACAGACAGTCGATTTTTGTGAAAGGATAGAGTGTAATCCTCCAAACATAGTGTCAGAAATTCAGCCAGTATTATACTTGAACTTGGTGTATTGATATCTACTGCAGTCCACAAGAAAATATCTGCAAGGGGAGTTTTTTTTTTAATTATTTTATTTTGTTTTATTCATATTTTACAATGTGTGTCTCACCATGTTAGTGACTACTAATCCTGGCAGCATCCTTGAAAGGAAAACTTGCAAATAATTCAGTTCTTGTGAGACTGGGGAATTCAAGGGAATCTGCAGTGCGTCTGCATCCGTGAGATTGCTCAGGAGCTCTCTGGATTCTCCACCACTGCTTTTAAGGAAACAAAATACCAGAAAGGATCGTGTGAATGTTGCCGTTGTGACAGAGACGTGTTACCATATAATGCACATAAATGCTGCAAGTACCCTGGTCTTTGTCAGAACGCCTTTCAGCGCCATATGAAATGGGGGAAGGAGCGGTAAAGTGCTGAAAAGAGGATAAGAGGGATTTGTTGTTTTGCTTCTTTCCGGGATGGCTTTGACATGATGCCTACAGAGTGTTTTTGAAATGCCCTTCTGCTCAGCCCTCAAGCAGAAGCAGTACAGATGAGCCGCACTCCCAATATTCACTGTCACTAAATGTCATGGATGTGTTTTATTGCATTGTGTTTGCCTGGATTTTGGTAGATTAAAGTGAAACAGGAGCGGTGTCGCTATGATGCTTGGCGTGCTAGCACTCAGCTTCGGCCCCTGCCATGGGGGTTTCCAGCGTCCGTAGGCTGCCGGAGGACATGAGTACATTCCTCACCAGAGCAGCTTTGGCAGGCGAGCAGTGGTGTGGTTTGGCCAAGCCTTGGTGTGCTCAGCCAAATATGTGAGACGCAGAAGTGGAAGAATTTGTGAAGACATTGGGACACATAACAATGCTTTTGTGCTCATCGTTTCTCATTTTGGGCTGTGTGGGCTTACTGAATGCAGTTCATAATTGTGCTCTTTAAGTAAATGATAAAATTCACATTCATGGGTATCACGGTGTACTGTGCAGTGCCATCGGCAATGCTCTGCTATAAGGGTGTCCTGCTGATTATTGGCAACTTTGATCTCGTGGTTTGTTTCTTCTGATGCTTTCATAGGAAGGTGGTGCTTTTGATAAACCAGCGTGGTTGATAATGGAACTGAGTAAATCTGTTAAGTTCAGCGTTGGGTATTTGTTGGCCATCACAAACATCCCCTGCTGAGTAACAGGAGTATTCAGCACTCATCGAACACAAACTGGAGCAGTAAATAAGATCTGTAAACAAATGACTTGATAGAACAGCCATAGCAGTCTCTAACATCAGTAAAGGGCTGTCAGGGAGGATAATTAAGCCCCCAAGGTTACAGGAATGTAAAACAGAGGTGTTATTTTGTCTCGTAGCTCAAGAGGCACCAGCCCTGCTGCGGCAGCTCATGGATCAGACGGTGAACACCAGTAACTCTGCAATGTTGGAGTGCCAGGTTCATGGCATCCCTGAGCCCCAGATAACCTGGCTTAAAAACCATGAGGAAATACACCAAGAATCAGGTGAGAGCTCTGTATGTCTCCCCACCTTGTACAGACTTTTTGTTGTGCCCTGTGTGCTTTCAGTGACCATTTGCACTCCAAAATGTCAACTGAGCTGTAGTTGTAGACACATCAGGCCACTGTGAAGTCAGAGGGAAAAATATAGATACAAATATCTCATTTTTCATTTTAGAAGTCACCTCCAGATTATCCTATTTCTCTTCATTTACTATAGAGGGAGCCTAAAGACCAGGTGTCTTGTCCAGAGTACAGATAGGCAGGAGAAAACCAGGGTTGAGTGAGGTGTGTATGAGTACCAGGGGAAGTCTCTGGCCAGACATGCAAAGTTTGTTCTAGATTCACAGCCTAAATGCCAGGCTAATTCCATCTCTGTGGTCCCTAAAATTGAAATGTGTCTGCCTGAACCAGGGGAATCCATGTTTCATGCAGCAGAAGGGAACAGCCTCCCAGGTGGCATGTTGTTACTGCAGGAAAAAAATTGGGAGATGTTTTCTGCTGTGTCCAAATTAGCTTCAAATATCAGTTTAGGCTACACGTCTAGCTCTGATACGGAAGCAATCCTTGGAGATTTCAGGTGGAAATGAATGATGGGGGGAAAAAGGAAAACCTTTCTCATGCAAATTCATGCACATTCAAATCAGGAGCACACAATGAGATCATGTTATGGGCTCAGCAAAAATGGTTCAGGAGGTTTGGTCTGTAGAAACTTGAACCCTGTGTAGTCTTAAATACCAGCATTTTAGAAAGTTTGTATTTGACGTTCTGTCCTGCCTTATTGGACATTGCTATGGCATGAGTAAAGGCAACAGAAAAAACTGCGTATTTGTCAAAGTGAGTTGCAAGCATGCACACACTTCCAACACAGTCACTGAACTTTATATACAGCCAGATTCTGTGAAGTTTTACCACGGCCACATAGTTGTAGTGTGCATTATTCACACTGTTGTTCAGAATGGATGCTATGTGCTTAACTTGGGCGTAATGCAACACATGAGGTTAGGATCCAGGAAGACATTTCTACAGGGTAGGTCAGAGCACTTTAGTTAGCTGCCTGGAATAGCTGGTGGGAGTGCACTTCAATGGGACTGTGGTTCGGATGGAGCCAAATGCACAAGTGTGTACTTGACTGCACATTTCCTGCCTGTATCCCTCCTGAAAGGCAAGCTGAGGCCAAATCTGCTGCCTGCCCCTTCCTTGCTTGCTGGAATATCACCCAGGCTGGCTTAAGGGTCAACCCAGCTGGAATAAGAGAGGTGTTGAAAATTGCAGGTAACTCCCATGGTTTAGGGTACACCTCATGGGACCTTTCCTTGCATTAGCTGTGGTCCTTCTTAGAAGGGGGCCAATGTCCCCTGCCACATGAGCAAGTGAGTTGGGGCTTGGGATTGCTCAAAGCTGGAGCTGCTTCTGCAAAGGACCTGCTCTTGTGAGTGCAGTGGTAAGCGGACAGACCACCCATTTTCTAAAACTTGGAGACATGTTGAGGAGCTCGCTTGGATGAGTGTCCAACCACAGTGCTAATCAGTACACGAGATACCAACTGCTCCCAGGTTAATTCCCCTAGGCTGGGCTTTTTCACTCTCACAAATGTTTTGTAAACTCTAATTTCCAAAAGGTTCCCAAAGCTTCCAAGCATATTTGGCTCTCTTGCAGAGAACACTGCGCTGTGCAGTCTGCGGCTCAGATTTCTTTTGGGAAAAACTTGAAGCAGATATTATTACACAAGTGTCTGTTTTTGTTTATCCCCTGGCTACCACTCATTGCAAAATATTTCATTTCACAGGAATAATTTTAGGGCCCGGAAGCCGAATGTTGTTTATTGAAAGAGTAAAAGAGGAGGATGAAGGACTTTACCAGTGCATAGCCACCAACCTAAGAGGGTCTGTGGAGAGCTCAGCATATGTCACAGTACAAGGTAAAGGTGCTTTACATGGGAAGAGCAAGCTTGCCCGACTGATGTTCTTGTTCTGGCTGGAAAGGTGGGGGTATGACTTGGGGAGCACTGAAAGCAGCAATCTGAAGGAAGTCCTAGCGAGGGAAACGTACCAGGTTGGAAAGGAAGCCTAACAGGAAATGCTAACTCAGAGAGTGTTTACACTGACCTAAAAAGAAGAATTGCTTCAACCCAACAAAGATCAGGTCAGGGTAGAAGACAGATGTAAATTTAGCATCATCAAAACAAACAAAAAACAAAATAAGGAACACCCTCCTACCCCCTCATTTTCCCATTTCAGGTTAATTCCACAAAAAGTAGAGGTCTGGGATATTTTCATTTGCTTATTTTCAATATAAAGTGAACTGCCAAATCAGACCAGATTTTAGCCTAGCAATAGCTACAAATGCATTGTAAAGGTACTTACTGTAAGAAGTAGGTATGATCTATTGATTTCTGTAGCCATTACTTGAGTTATTTTGCTATTCCTTTAAACATCCAGCATTGTTCTGCCTTCTGCCAAGCTTGACTCAGACCTGAGTCACCTCAGTGACTTCCACTAAGTAATTGTACATTGCATTAAAATAAGGTTAATTCAGTGGCTTTTCAGTTTCATTGAATATCTTTCTGTTATGAGACGGGAGAAGCAGGTTGACACTCTCCATGTAAGTCAGTGCCGTGTAAGAATTTTACATAACCTGTCTTATTGATCTCATTTTTAAGTAAATAGTCCTAAGTGCATTTAGTTTCTCTTTTTAGAGGACAGTTTGATTACCACCTGGTCTCTCAGGCAGGGATTATGTCTTTGTAGCTGTTCTCATAGAATTGCTAAATGTATCTGAATGCTGCTGAGTATTTGGATAGTGCCCTACAGCAAAAGACTATTACAGCTGGTAAACCAGTATTGATTTTCTGCCATGTGTTTGTCAGCAGCCCCAGTTAATGGGTATCATTGACAATAAAATGAAGCTCTTTTAAAAGGTCAGGGATAAGAATATGTACATGGGGGCTAGCCTAACGGGTATAATCAAGGAGTTAAAAACCCCCGTCTCCTTCTGAATAATGCTAGGGTTTTAATAGGTATTGTAATCACTAAAAGAATGACTTGTCCTTAAGTGCTAGCTGTCCAATGCATCCAAGGCTAATTGATAGCTCTGGACAATGTAATTCATTATGGTATTGATTTTTGTATCATTGTATCTCGGCTATTTATTTCAGCCACACTCGTTCTGTCAGATGGCTTCTAGGAAGTCATATCTCCTTGCACATGAACCAGATAAAATGAAGACAGAAGCCAGGAAGGCTTCTTCTCTGGTTACATGCCCTGCGGGGACCGCTGACGATGTGCTTGCGTGACTCCTATGGGAGCTCTTAGACGAGCAGGAGATGAAGTCTACCGTATTAAAATTTATAGTCTGAGACTAGATGCAAGAGAGAGAGAGATTTTCTTATCTGTTATCATCAGGAAAAATGCCTTTCCACCACCTCTCTTCTGACTGCACGAAGGGATGTCACAGGAGGAGTTTTTGCTCACTCCAGACCCAGCAGTCTTCTCCGAAGTGGAGTCCTTGTCCTCCTCTTGGGGAACACCAGCCTCCCATCAGCCTGAAGGGACAAAATCAGGGTTTTAACATGGGTCCCTCTCTAGGTTTTACCCCTTCCTTGCCTTTCTCAGCACACACACTGTGCCACTGCCACAAAGCTGTCCCCCATCCCCTGGCTCTCCAGATCAAAGGCAGCAGAGCAACGCCCCACGTCGGTGGCTGTGCTGAGCAGATTGGAAGGGCAGTTTGCAAATGAGCCAGGAAGGAAGCTGTCTGCTCTTTTTATTTCCTCTGAAAAAACATTCTTATGCTCACAGATAAAACAATGCGTTATTTTTGTACCAGCCATGGATGAATGGATGGTGGAATCCAAGGGTTGTCTTTAAATAATCGCAGCCCTTGTTTGGTTTGGAAGCCGTGCTCGTAGGGCTGTCTGAGGAGACGAGGGGCTGTGTTTGTGGATATGTCAGAGCGAGCTGTCCATTTGTTCTTGGCTGAGGAGCTGAAGAGGCAGCGAATCTGAAAGAACAAGGACAAGAAATGGCTGCACGAGCAGCCAGCAGGCGGAGGGGAGTGCGTCCCTCAGACCGTGGTGGCACAAGCTGCTGGACACAGAAGGGACATAGGCTGTCTCAGGCAGCTTTGCTGCACTGCTCTCAGTTGCTGCTGAAGCCATCTACTTCTCCTGGAGACCCTGGTACACTGCTCCCAGTGGGAGCCAGTGAGAGAGCTGGTGGCAGAAGTGCAACCACCTGCGTGAGGGTGCTGGTGAAAGAAGGAGCATCACACTCACCGAAATCCAGGCCTGTAACAAGCAAATGAATCCAGCAAAATGCCCTGGATTAGAGCTATTGCTTCATAACTTCACGTGATCCCTGCTGATGGGAAAGGAAAGCGTCACACTTGTGAAGCATCCATTGAACTGCTCTGACACTGTGGAAAGGGTGTTTGCTTCTCATTTAACCATCTGTTTCTGTATGTACCCACCTTTCCGACTTTGTATCTCATAAAGTTGTTGTGCTTTCTGGGCCACACTGATTCTGAAGTCATCAGGAATGTTTCCATGAAGTTTATCTGGAATTCCCTTGTTTACTGAACGTGGTTCAGCCTGGGTTATGTGGATGACCATAAGAGCAACATCAGGGGACACTTAAGACTCCTGATACTTCAGGGGATCTCCAAAGTGGGTTGGAAGAGAGCCCTGAAGGTGTCTATCTAATCTCCAGCTCAAACCATGATCATCATCAACTCTACCTCTAGTCAGAGATGGTTTGGGCCAAACTGAAAAAAACAACAAGGATGGAAATCACTCAGCATCTCTGAGCACTCTTACCGGTGCTGCAGGGCTGTCACCACAAGATCATGTGGGTCAGGCAGGGCGGGACCCATTAGTGTAGGGTTACGGGGCACTTCAGGTGCAGCAGAGACCTATTGGTGTTTCAGCCATTACTTTTTCCCTGCTTGACACCTGAGTGCCCTACCCTACCTGTTTTGTGTCAGATCAAGCCCTTTCCTACCCCGCTGCAAGGCGTTCAGCCAGCTCTGGCTGCCAGGCTTTAACAAGATCAGGAACCCAATGTTTATAACCCAACCCAAGCCCAAATTGGGGAAGTTTGTTCTGGTTTCCTAAAGCCACTGGGGCATGTCACAGACAGGGCCATTGCATCTCTTCACCAACTCCCACATCCAGGAGCTGTGGGGAAGCTGCTGCCTCCCACCTAGGGGCGGCTGTGTTGTGTCTCACAGGTTTCGTGAGCCCTGCCATATGGAACAGTGGCAAGAAATGAACCATCAGACCCTCCAGGATCTGCTGAGCAAGCGTTAGAGGCTGTTATTGCCATCTGCACGGGTGCTACTCAGAGGCAGGAGAAGCAGATCCCCGTGTAAAAGGGAAGCTGAATGATAGCAGATAGGCAAGCTGTCTCAGGCTGTGTCATCTTTGCCATCATTACAGCCCATATTTAAATTAAGTCCTTGAAAAATGCTCATGCTTTTGAAAACACTCATGGTATTTTGTTGAAATAGGTACACGCACTTTCAGTTGTGTTTTCCTTCAAAAAGCTTTATTCTCAAAACTCCAGAATGGATGTGCCTGCAGAATTTCAGACACAGGGTCAGATGGATCACCTTTAGAGATTAAATATTTAGGTGTTGTGCTAGTGAAGCCACAGCTAAAGGAAGCCATTTAAGCTCTGCACAAAACTCTGCAGGTTTGCCTCAAGCCAGGTCACACTTCCCTCTCTGTTCCCTGGTGAGCCCACCAGCGAGATGTCACTTCTCCCTTCTTCGTTTGTCAGGAGCAACACCGAGCCGCCTGGGGCCTGAAAGTGCTGCCAGTGGGGTTGACAAAACTGCTGTGAAATCCTGTTCAGAATTACTCCTTCTTGTCCTCTCGTTTTCTCTCTCCAGAGGGTGTATCAGAATAAGAGGCAGAGCATGATTTCTTCCTGCATTTGCTACCAGTCGGATGGCAAACATATTGTGGGAAGCGTGGTATTTTGACACGATCACAGGATTTGCAAAACAGACTGCTCCGAAAACATTTTATGAGTCCCTAAGTGGCAGTCTGAAGTGAATTTTATTTTGGCTTTTTTTTTTTTTTTTTAATCAGTCAGCTCTAATACTCTCCAGATTTCTAATGCTCATGTTTTCTCGCTGCTCCCTTTTCTGTTGCTGTTGTTTTTTGTTTTTCCCTTCCTGTGTTTGATTTGTTCTGGGGTTTGGAGAGCCCTCTGTGCTCCCTGCCAGCCGGGCTCTGCCAGCTCCGCTGGGCATGGCACGGGCCTCGTGTTCCCCTGGGGAGCCACGGCTGTGACCGCAGGAGACCCAAGGACACTGATCCTGCTGGGTCACCATGGGATGGAGGTTTGGGCTGAGCCCCGAGCTCCTGCTCCTCCTGATCCATCCAGACCACATGAAGCTTTGTGGACTCCTGCCCAGGAAAGCTCATGGACTCCTGCCAGCCATGCCATGACCCTTTGAGCATCCCCAGTGAGGTTTTGAGTGAGGGCTGTGCAGCAGGGCTCAGCAATCAGCATGAAGGAGCTCCCCCAGCTGTGCTGGAGCAGGCACAGTGCCCAGGGAGAGGCAGAAAACCCCCTGGGCAACAAAACCCAGGCAGCAGGACTGGAGCAGCACAAGCTCCTGGCACGGCTCAGGACCGAGTGTTTCCCTGCCCTCTGCTCCTCTCTCGGATGCAGACTTGGCCAGATGGGTTTCGCTGTTGTATCATGAAACTGCATGAGCAGGCCCACACACATTCTCACACAGAGAAAAAAAAAAAAAAAAAGGCTAAAAATACCCCACAGCTGTATTTCCAACTCAAAAGGAAATGATCATCTGACAGGCCATCCCTCACCTGGTCAGCTGCATCTCCTGCACCCCTAAGAAGGGCTGACTTTTTACCAAAAAGTTTCCTGATGGACCTAGTGCCTTTTTGCTGCATTCAGTACAACGGCTGTGCTGAGGAGAGCTTATTTTTCCAGTCCAAACAGCGATTAATGCTCCATTGAATAGAAGCTGGTCCTTCCTGGTATTTTATTTTCATGGCAGAGAACCACAAACCACACCTGGCTTTGCAGGTCCTTTTCTAAAATGCTTGCTGCTTGATTTTCCCAGGCACACCAGAGAGGTCGAACCTGGAGCTGATAACCCTGACCTGTACCTGCGTGGCTGCGACGCTCTTTTGGCTCCTGCTGACCCTCTTCATACGCAAGCTGAAGAGGGTAAGGCTGTGATGGGGGGGAGATCCCAGCTGTGCCTGACTCTCCATCATCTTAAAAATTTATTCCCAGGCTACTGAGGTCACTAGGAATACAAAAACTGGGATTCACTCACTGTGACTCCCAGGCTGCAGACGGATGCCCAGGGAATGACTCATGGGGCTGGGTGTGAGTAAGCAAAGCTGGGCAGGGGGCAAGACTCTCAGGCTTGCAAGTATTTGGGTGCCTGCCTCCCACCAAAGGCATCCCCATTCCTTTAAAAGCTGTGGGAGTTTGGCACGTCAGCGTCTTTGAAGATGGGAGTGAGGAGGAATGACAGAAACTCACAGACCCGGTGAGGTCTGGTGTGTGCACAGTGTCTGGTACAGTTACGTCAGTGGTGAGATGATGTTGTACTGAGGTTGTTTTGGCGGGGCAGTCTCTCGTACAGATACTCCTGTATCAGCGTGGTAACGTTAGCTGCTCTCCTTCTAATCCAAGAGCACCCAGGATGTTTTAGCTCTCCTTTCTGCTGACAGCCCGCCGTGGCACCCCTAAACCCACAGGTCAGCACCAAAAATCCAACGTTGCTTCAGTACAGAAGGACCTCAGAGCATCTCAGAGGCACAGAGGGATTTGAGGGAAAGGAGGTGCTGGGACAATGGGCTTCAAATAAAGAGACCGGGAAGGGCCACACGAGCCTCTTTCCCCCCTTCCCACCGCCCAGCAGCACTGAGCCCTGGCTGCACCCATCGCCTGGCTGGGCAGGCACTGGGTGTCCTCTCTCAGCCCCCACAGCTGGATGTGCTCCAGCTGGCTGGGTGTGAAAAGCTGACTTCAGCCTGCAAAACCATTTCATCTCAGCCTGCCTGCATTTTAGGTTTTAGATGGAGAACTTCTGTTGACTGATGGGAGTGCGGGACCAGGGCTGTAGGATAGCAGTTGTCCTTCCTGCCTCCCTATTGCTGCAAGCTTTTGTAAGAAGAAATGCATGGGAGACTTCTTGGGGGGAGAGAAAAGTAAATGTTAAAGTTGTGGAGAAACTTTATACCTGTACAGAGACAACAAAGCATTTGAGACCAGTTCCGATTTCTCATCAGTAATGGTAAAGTAATTCGTAACAGGACTGCAAAGCTGTGGGTTCAGCCCTTGGAAAAATGCAAGTTTTAAAAGTAGCAAGGAGTTGCAGATTTTTTTGTTGTTGTTATTTGTTTGTTAGATTCTTGACTGAGAACAAAAATAATCCTTCTTGCTACAGAGCAAGGGATTTAAACTAGATGACAAGTGAAGGCTTTTTTCCAGACAAGCCTTTCCAACTAGCATCAGTCTGTTTACGGTCTTCTCTGTGTTTCTGTTACCAACTCTTAGTCTCAAGGATTTACTTCTAGAATTAGCTCTGAATTAAATTGCATATACAAATGACGAAAAAAAAAAATAATAAATCTTTAGTGCTCTTTGAAAAACAGAGCATTTTCTTAAAGCCTGACTGTTACGCATACAGGGTCAAATGATACGCTTAATAGTTCATTGCCACTCAAAATGTTGTTTCCAAGCTCTGATTGTGCCAAAGGTTTGTTATTCAGTAAGTCAGAATGGAGAAACATAGGAAGTTGTCTGCACCTTCACACTCTCCTACTGCTCTTTGAGGTGGGTCCACCTAAAATCTCTTCTAAAGTGACTGCTAGAAGCAGTCTGGCACACATCTCTATAAAAAATGCTACTTTTTGGAGCACCTCACAAGCCTCTGTTTCCATCCATATCCCACCCATCCATGTCCCATCCAGGACAGTTTGGAGCCAGGCTTTGTGCCTCCTGACTTTTCTCCAGGCATCACTGTAATCCTTCCTGGGACTGACTTTCTGGGTTCTTGGGATTGTGAAAGGCAACCAAAGCAGGAGCTGTTAGCTACTGCCATTTTAATCTAGTTATGTTTGCAACCAAAGCATACAAAGCCAGCAACATCCTTTTCAAATAAATGCCTGGAAATGCATGTATTAGGGACATATTTCCAGGCTGTAGAGGAGGAAAGCTGAAAGTCACAGAGGGCAGTCAGAGCAACAATAAAAATCCATGTAGAAATACCTGTGTGTTCGTTTATATGCTAATTTGCTGTTTCTGTGAGTTTAGGGAAAGCAGCATGAATAATCTCGGTCAACAGATTTTCCATAACTTTGAGCTAATAGCCTGGAAATTAGAGCAAACATTAGGCTTTTTTTTTTTCTTTTCTTTTCTTTTTTTTTTTTCTCTAGAAATATCAGCACTTCCTGCATCAAGAGAAGTCTAATGGATTAGAGTAACAATCTCAGTGCTCTTTAAAGAAAAATACACTTCAAAGTGCAAAAGGATGGTCTGCAGAAAACTTTGAGATTAGATTCATTTTTCCTTATATTTAGAATATCATAGAATATCCTGAGTTGGAAGGGACCCAGAAGGCTTGTCGAGTCCAAAATTTCTCATGTGAAGTGGATAATCCATTTGTTCACTAGAAACTGAATGCCTGGAAAATTCATTTTAAGTTACGTGTTCAAATCTAGGTATTTATGAATCCCACCAATTTCCCATCATTTCAGTAAATTTGTAAGAAATGATATCAAAGTAATGAAAAATTTTAAAAATTTGTAAACAGTTTCTGAGATGTGTAACATCTAGTCTCCTGGTGACTGTTCTTGCAAAACTTCTAACCACATATGACCTATCTCTGCTGGGTATATAGAAAAAATAAACACTGGCAGTTGAGCTCCATCTGTTGCATATGGCCACTTCTTGCTTTGCACAATCATGAAGGAAAGTTATTTTTAACAGCAATGTTTAGTCATTTGAAGAAAATAATTCTCTTGTCTGTGCAGAGGGCCTGTATCATAAAGCCATATGTCAGTACAGATACACATAGATTTCACTGAGGAAACTGATAAGTTACATAGGAAAAGAGAGAGGAAGGATTTTCTTTTACATAAAAAAGAAGCTTGCAACATTGAAATAAGCCAAAGGGAGCTTAACTAAACCCTCCACTGGGCTGTGAAATGCAGCCCTGCAGGCAGAATTAACTTGGAAGCCTTGATCCAAAGAGGAAGGTACTGACAGATACTGCCGTCCTCCTTGTCATTTTGAAATACTCTTTGTTCCGTAGCCTTATTCTTCTGAGACGAAGACCAACCATTACCTGTCCATCATCATGGATCCGGACGAAGTGCCCTTGGACGAGCAATGTGAACGTCTGCCTTATGATGCCAGCAAGTGGGAGATTGCAAGGGAAAGGCTGAAACTAGGTAATGTTGACATGATTCACGTTCTGTATGTGGTTTCTGAGTGAGGTGTTGGTATACCTATAGGCGTGGAGGAGCTGGGTGTATTTTGGACATGGGGCACCATGCCCTGCAAGGTTCCATGCAAGTGTCCTGTTCCCTGACTGAATCAGAATATTTAGGACTTGCCAACTGTGACTAACTTTCCATACCTTTGACAGTTACTGGAAATTTCTTCCCTTGTAACCTGGTATATGCTCATCTGAGAAAAAAAAAAATGCAGAAATGGGCCATTATAGTCTGCCCCTCCCAGTTTCTTCCTTTCCTCCTCCCTCCAGCCCACTCTCTCTGTTTTCCCTCTGTGCTGCAGATTTATAGACATTCTTGTCAGTGCACCATAAAGTGCAAGAATGTGACATACGAGTCCCTGCATAAATAAATATCCATGGAAACTTTGAACCTGCAGGCTAGCTCGCCTACAGATGCCCCACTGAAAGGCACTGGGAGCATTCCTGGCTTGCTTAGCCCAGCCTGGGGCTGACGAGGAAAGCAGGAGGGTAGGGATCAGGTTTTCGAGCTAAGGAGTTCTTCCAGAAACCACACAGACTTCAGCAGAAGGGTCAACATTTAAAAAATCAGTGATAAACACAGGCTGTTGCTATAGTGCTGTTTGTTCCTTCAGGCAAGCATCAGACTGGTCCTACAGCTGGGGATAGAAAATCCCTGCACTTCAGCTAGGAGCCACAACAGATTCCTCTTGCCCTTCAGGGATCAGGGGCTATGGGTAATTAAAACATGAGTACGGTTACCATCACACTTAATTCTCCTGCTAGAAGTCACAAGGTGACCAGATGTGGATAAGCACAGCTGAAATATACCGCTAGTCGTTTATAATTGTCGGACGCAATTCTGGGAATGCTGAGACATAACCTTGTCTTGGAGTGTCTTCAATCTTCAAATAGTTTTCTTACAACGATGGACCAAGAGCTCGCTGTGCAGACATCGTGATCTCTGCTTTATGCGATGCTATATTTCTGTGCAAATCCCATGGAAAGAATCAAGCGGAGAAGGAATGTAAACACCGAGGAAAAGCCACATCTCACAGGGCTGGTATGTAGAGTCTGGAGGTGAGGAATGATGACCAGAGAACGAGTTAAAAGTGGAAGAACTGGTGTAAACAAACAAAGAATGCTGACAATGAATGAGAACCAGATTCGGAGAAGCTGGGTATGTGCAGTATGCTAGATTAGCTCAGTGCAAGTCCTGCTTACACGGCACTTTGAATACTCGGACTTTGAATAACCTTGGCAGTCTCCAAGGGTTAGTGTCTCACAAACACTGAACGTGCTTCTATGTTTTTTTTAATAGATATTTTTACTTAGAAATGCAACCCCTTCCAGCGTCAGATATGTCTGTCTGTCTCTTTCCACCTACTTATCCTCAAATATTCATATTTCTTGTAACTTTTGTAAAGTAAGCCTCTACTTTTAGCCCATCTCTCTTGCTATGTGTTCCTCCAGCACACACGTACAGCTCACGAGTGTGATGCAGTGCTTACACAACAGTACTCTCCCTCCAACCATAAGAGCAACAGATGTTACAGAGAACATCGTAAGGGCACCACAGAAGGCTGGATAATTAACATTCAGTGTAGATTAGCCCGACTGAGATCTAAATATTATTTTTTTTGTTAGAAAAATGCTGGTGCTATGTCACTTTCAGTGTGGCTGGTGACAATGCTGTAGTCCAACTTCAGTGTTGACCTATTTTGCATTTCTCACCTTGCTCTTGGGCTCAACCTCATGAGAGGTCACAAGCCACTGATGCTGTGGGGCAGGACCCGAAGGAGTATTGCCCCATGGCTCTGGTGTGAGGTCAGGCACACCAGTGGTAAATGACTCCCTGTGCCTGCCACCTCAAACCCAGTCTGCTGGCACTGGGCAGTGTGTTGGATGTAATACAAGGAAAAAAAAAAATGCTGCTGAAGAACCCAGTAAAAATGGAATGGAAATAGAAACGTCCTGATCCAAAACCCTTTGAAAGGGCTGTTCACATCAATGAGTTCTGAATTGCCCCCAGGAAACCAAAGTCAACTGGAGAAAGCTTAAGTAGAGCATTTCATTTCCTTGGTCTGGATGAAAATGCTGCATTTCATACCTGAGAGTTACTCTGAACCTGGAAAGTGTAGTTGCTTGGGGACTGCGACAAGCTGGCTGCTTAGGTGGTTGGCCATCTTAATAGCTCTGTTTAATTGCTCTGTTTAATAATTTTTAATTACTTTAATTGTCCACATAAGGGGCTTTTCCAAGGACAAGCTGTTAGGATTAGTCCTTAATGCAATCTATATATTAAACCAGAGTTTGAAAATTTAGAGCACTGAAAATTTAGAGCAGCCCTATTCTGCTCTCAAATTTAGCGTAGTACTAAACAATAGCAGAGCAACAAAGAGCAATACATCAAGTGTTATTACAGCTCCCCAGTAAATCACAGTCGTTGTTTGGAGAAGGAAGTGTTGTTTCCAGCACTCATTCTCCTTTATGAAAGGTTAGCAGCTTTGTGTAGCTTTATGAGCTAACTGGTATGTTTTCCAAGTGGTGACTAAGTAGGTTATCTTGATGTGGGAAGTGAGTTAGCAGTGATGGAAACTGATTAAAGCTACGGTTTGAACAAAGGTATGGTGAGTTTCATAGAACTTCCAATCACAGCTTCACCTTGTACAAACCATGAACAGTCAACACACTAAGGATGAAGAACACCAGTTCACCCAGAAAACTGAGTCCTTTGTGTTAATATTGCTTCCCTGATAAATCTGCTGAATGAAGAAGCGGTATGCAATAACTGAAAAAGACAATGACTGGAGATCTTCAAAGACACACGCTGATCCACATGTATTTGAGTGTGAAACTCAAAGCCTTTCACAAACCAAGGCTGAGTCTGTGGGTGCTTTTCAGCCATGAAGATTAAGTTCTTTATGGTTTTTGTTTGCTGTTAAAAAAAAAAAAAAAAAAAACTTCTGCAATTCTGGGGGAAAACAAAATCCATTTTCTTGTTTTGTTTTGTGGTCTCTTTTCATCCCCCACACTGTGTATTCCCCTGCTTTGGTAACATATGCTACTTGTCTTCTACTGACAGACATACTGGGAATTGCAGTTTAGAAATGATACAAATATAAAAGGTAGTATCTATTTAGTTTAGTTTAGATCTGGCAGCAGTTCTTTTTCTCTGTTTCTGAGTGTCTGGGTGTGATTCATCTCTCGCAGCTATAGACATCGACAAGGTAGGCATTCAAGTCAGAGCCAGTCAAACAGAGCCCTTTTGAAGTGACTTTTGAAGTGATTCATCTCTTCTGGTTTAGATTTCCATCATAGAAAAAGGAAATTGTCCTGTGAAGATGGCTGTGTTACGTGCACATATCCGAGAAATGAATGTGACCTCAGTGGCATATCTTGTCCTTTAGTTTTGAATGAAAAGCTGCCCTTTATTTTCTGCTCTTCTCCTCTGCACTGCAAATTCAGCTGCAACATTTTGTTAGACTCCAAGGTGCCTGGATTCTGCTGAAGGTGGAGCACAAGTCCAGCCTGACATGAGTTGCTTGGATATGAAGTTCTTCACTCGCTGACAGGATAGCATCTCTCCAATCAAAACTCCACCATCTACCCAGGAAGGACAAATGTGTCCAGTCCTGTCCATGTGAGCATGGAGTCAAAGAGGAAGTCAACCATGTCTGCTTCAAACATTAACAAGTCATGAATGAGGCTGTGGAGATCATAAGATGCCCACCAAAAATAAATAAATAAATACATAAAAGTCTACAAACTTTTTTAGATGTTTGGGCTCTTAAAAAAAAAAAAAAAAAAAAAGTATGAGTATACTTGAAGTTGTACTGCTTCTGAACATGAAGGAAAAGGACACTCAGCTTCTACTGCCGGAAGACTTTGTTCATGCCTGCTGATTTCTTTCAAGGGCTTCTGGGTGCTTCTCCTGCAGTCTGTTTGGTGGCAGCATGATGACCACAGGACAAATGTCCGCCTTTTGGGCACCTGAAAGCATTGTACCCACCATGGAGCAACCAGCCCACCATTTGTCACTCATGGTCTTCTCTCACTGAATCCCTCCAGGCCTCATTTTGCAAACGGAAAGGTCTCATCAATCTGCATCTCAGTGTATGTGTGAGTTTAGGCTGTGGCCCTAAGTTGTTGGGGACATAATTAACAGTGTCACAGCCTCCTGTATGGTACAATGTGCTCAGAGAATGGAGAAGCAAACCTTCCCGATGGCAGAACTAGACTGGAAAAATAGGGTCAGAAGCCAGCGTACATCCACTGAACAGTTGTGTTCATTTAGCATTATTTTCAATCACATCACCTATTCCTTTCAATGACTGTGTCTTCCAACATCTGCTTATGCTTCAAAAACAAACAAAAAACCAACCCCAAATACCTTTATGTTAGGAATATACATGTAGTGTATATATGACTCATTGTAAGGACTTTTCTTCAATTCATTATTTATTAATTAATTAACCGACAAGACTTCTTTTTTAGCAAAATGTCTCTATTATTTATTTTCTTTACAGGAAAGTCGCTTGGACACGGAGCCTTTGGAAAGGTGGTACAGGCATCTGCTTTTGGAATTAAGAAATCACCAACGTGCAGAATAGTTGCTGTGAAAATGCTGAAAGGTATCTTGCTGCAAAGCTGGGCTGGAAAAAATGATGCACTATATCGTGTCTCGCTTTTGATATGATTCTACCCAAAGCAAGAGTGTGTGATGTTATCCTACCACCACTAACTCTCTGAAGCTTCCAGAATGTGTACTCCAACTTTCAGGTCCACCAAAGTTTTCCAGAAGTGGCAGAACAATGAAATTGTTCTGAAATTACACTCACAGTAAAAAATGTGATAAATTGCCACACGATATATGAGAAAGTTTCAGATGCCCTGAGAACTTGATAGCCTGATTTTAATTTATTTTTTTGAAATTTTGGTTCCTCTATTCCATGTGTCACGAAGAATGAAAAAGCCATTTTTGCCTGATCAGAATTGGGAATTATATTTCCTCTGTATCCTATGTTGAACCACTATGCTATATTCACCCTGTAATGATCACAGTAAATGAACCTCAGCTGAAGCATGAAGCATCCACCTTGATGTGAAGAGGCTCGTATAGAAGCTCTCATAGTTTCCTTGGTCATTAGTTCCAACGATTAATCATCTCATTGTTAAAAACAGGTGCCTTGTGCCTAATTTACATCCGTCTGGCTTTAGCTTCTCGTTCTAACATTCTCCATTAGATTACCTAAAACACAGTAATTTTTCTACTTGAAGGCCCCTTCTATTAAGCTAAACAGATTGAGCAGTTTAAATCTCTGAGTTGCAGTGCAGGTGCATCCTCTCCGAGCCGTCTGCAGGCTCATTTCATGGTGCATAGGATGCTGACACACAGGCTGGGAAGTGAATTACCAGCGCTCTTCACACACCAGCGCTCTTCCCAAAGTGAAATCATCTTCCAGCTATTCCCTGTGATTTTATCACTGGAGCAGGAAGGACGAAGACCCTAATCGATTTAAGGGGGGCATTTGGGAAGTTAGCAAGCAGGATGATATTCGGTAGCAGCAGCTGTGGCTGAATTCCCTAACCCAGAGCCCTGGTGACATCCCTTCCTGTGCGTACAGCTTTCCCTTCTTTATATAGCTAAGGATCAGATCAGGTTGCTTTATTATTTTTGTTACTTTTTTTTTTTTCCTTTCATTGCTCTGGGACCTTATGCTGCATTTCTTCATCCCCCTTAATCTCTGAATCCTTTTCAGTGTTGCTCTCTGCCAGCACACATCCCCTCTGTTCTGCTGGATCCCCGATGCTCTCAGATGGTTCAGCTGAGACATGGTTTGAATACAACCCTCTTAACTTCTCAGGCTCCCAGTTTCACAGCTGCCCACTTGCCTATCAGAGTTAGCAGATCTACACTTGTTACTTCCAGCCCTTGAAGGGGCACGTGCCATAGTACTTCCAGACCTACAGCCTGTCCCTGCAATGCTCTACCTGAAATAGCTTCATCAGATCATTTCTTACTGACAGTGACCTGACAGTTATATGCCCCATTGGGCATGCCCTCTTGGTACTGCTCTCAACAGGCTTGTTCTGTAGTATTACATCAAATGCTTTAGCAGGGGGTGGCACCCCAAGGAGGGAATTTTCAGCTGACAGTGTTGCAAACCTGTCTCCTCAATCGTGTTTAAAAAGCTAAGAAAAAGCTTGTTGGATGATGCAAAATGAACAAATATCCTGCAGTAAGCAAGTCTAGAAAAAATAAATAAATAAATAAATAAATAAAATAAAATAAAATAAAATAAAATAAAATAAAATAAAATAAAATAAAATAAAATAAAATAAAATAAAATAAAACAAAACAAACCTTTGGTCGTTCTGCAGCAATGGGCCAATAGCTGTCTGTGTCACTGGTTTCAGAGGATGGCCTGTCACCTGGGTCATCGCCTGGCCCTGTGTGACAGCTGTTTTGCCAACACGCAGACAGATGAGCTGGCAGAGTGGTCTGTCAAATTCAACATTTCTTTATTTACATCAGCAGGGTTTTTGTGCCAGCACCACAAAGGCAGCAGGGCTGCTCCTGGAATAGATGGGAGCAGATGGCAGCTGCAGGAAACCTTCATGGTGGGATTCATGTGTGTGTGCATTCAGGGTAGAGGCTTGCATCCAAGCCAGTCACCCAAACTCCCTTTATTGTCAGTGGCGAGAAACAACATTGCCATCCCATCCTAAGGCAGATCCCTCCATGTGGGGACACCTGCACATGTTTTGTTCTGCTGACTACAAAGAGAGCTTGTGGTGACTAGGTCCTCTGTAGGCACCTTCACAACGGGCACCTGAAGTTAGGTAAGACCTGTCCCATTCCTCGTGTCTTCACTAGGTTATCCAGGAACTTTGGGGGCATTCATGAGCTTTGTTTTCACAGAATTCCCATGAGGTGGAGGAAAAGCGTCACCGCCTATACAGATAAATAGTGGGTTACTGGTTAGATGACAAGTTTTGTGGGGGGCACCAAGAAAATCTGTTTCCAATCAGATGTTGAAACCAAGCCCTCTAAGACCTAACTCCAGGCTCTTTGCACTGGACCATTCTTAACTCTTGGTGTCACTAAAGTTTTCAGTCCGTTTGGGTCTACACAAAGCAATGCTAAAACCTGCTTGGAGGGAATGAAAAGTTATGCTTGAGACTAAGTAGAAATTTTCATGTTTAGTTGTGGAATTTCTTACATCATTATTATAATTAATATTAATCTTTACTGGTAAGGATGAGATGTAGTCCCCTAACTTCAACCATGTAGAATTTGTGTGCCTGGTCTAATATTTCAGGTTTCCTGCACAATGAACAGAATCAGAGAATTATTACCAAAGGGTGGTTTATGTCTTCCCTTTACATAAATGGCTAACATTGAGGGCTGCATCAGATCCTAGAAATATTTTGCTCTTACCACTGACTCCTTGAGAGGTTAATTAATTCAAGCTAGTACATAACTATTAGATAGCTGAAGTCAGGTCAGCTGAAACCTACTTTGGATGGAGTTAATTATAGTCTTGAAATCCCTTTTTATTTTTTCTTTCATTTTTTGGCTTAAACTACAAAACTATTCATGTGAAAAATTTCTCTTGTTCTAAATATAACAGAGTCTACTGGGAGGAAGTTGACTGCCTGGCTCTTTTTATGGGTTTTATTGCAAGTATGAGGATGCTGGGAAGGGAGGAATAGAAAAAGAACATTAGCACACGAAGTACCCCCAACAATGGAAGTGGAAAGTGACAAAAAGTGGTAAAGCTCACCAGGACCAATTCTTTGCCTATTCACATTGATTTTATTTTGCATTTACAGAAGGAGCCACAGCAAGTGAGTACAAAGCACTGATGACTGAGCTGAAAATCCTGATCCACATTGGCCATCATCTCAATATTGTGAATTTGTTGGGAGCATGCACAAAAAATGGAGGTAAAAAATCTGCACTGCATTGAAAATGGTTTTGAATCACCTCCCAGTACCAGTCAGCTGACCCTGTTGCTTTTCATCTAGAGGTCAAGTTATTAACTTGAAACATTCAAACTCATCTTGTGCTTAGTGAAAAAAAAAAAAAAAAAGAAGAAGAGAAATAGAGATTTCTGTTCATTTAATGACATGATTAAACATTTTCCCTACTTAAACTTTCTCTTGGTGTTAACACGTGAAGTGTGAATATAGAGCCATGCTGAATAAGGAGCCACTTGTTGGCTTTCATCTCACTCACTTCAAAGCTCAAGCTCAGGTTAAACGTGATCTGGGAAGGCTGGGAGCAAGGGATATCAGCTGCTGGCCCTGAATGATGAGTCACAAGGCAACTATTGTAAAATCCTTCATGATTCCACTAAGAAAATCAAAGGGCCAGTGAGAGTAGTCATTTGTTTTAGACATGTCACCTATTTTAGCTCAACGAGCGTGTGTGGGCTGCGGGACTCCAGTCTGAACTCCGACCGACCCAAGAGGAAATGGAGGGTCCCTCAGGGCCCAGGGTCATGACCCAGCTTTCAAAAGTAGGCCCGTCCTTCGTTTTCAGAAGCAGTGCTAGTTTTTGCTAGCATGGCCAGTGTCCTTCAAGCAGCTTTCATTAGGACATGTCTTTAGTCATCCTGGGCTCAAGCTATGCGATGTGAAAAGAAGACTATTTGTCTTCTCAAAGCTTAACCCCCCATTCATTGCTTTATTCTGCTCAAAATGCATTTTTTTTTTCCCCAGGGCCTCTGATGGTGATCGTTGAATACTGCAAGTACGGGAATTTATCAAACTATCTGAAGAGCAAGAGGAATTTTTTCTGCGCCAGCAAGGTGAGGAGGCAGGTGCCCCGGGTAAGGCTCATCACCCCTGGCATGTCAGGGATGGAGATGTCTGCCTCTGTGCTACTCTCCTCAGCCTCTACAAAGGAGAGAATTGCTTTGGGGTGATACAATACACCTGATCTGCTTCAAATGCTTGGTGTGGGACATGTCATGCCAAGAAAGGGCTCATTGCTCCCCCTGACTGTGCAAGGAGCCTGCTGTGACTAACTTGGACAGAGCCATCTACAGTGAGAGGAAGTGAATTTGATCTGCGGTGTCCCCACGTGCCCTCGCCCCTCTGCTGACAAGCCCATTCCTTCTGAGCATGGGGTCACTTCAGAGGCTCGTGTCAGTCAGGCTGAAGGAAGTGGTTTTGCCCACTGATTTCAGCGCTGCTGGGAAAACAAACAAACGAGATAATGCCATTTAAAGCCATGTTTCAAGACACCCTAATAGTGAGAGATTTGCCAATTATCTCATTGTGTGAGGAGTGGGGCTATCCAGAGGAAAAAAAGATTAAATTCTTGTCCTCACATCCCACAGTACTCCGAATCAAATCTACTGCCTGTTTCTCATTACAAACCTGAACCTAAACGTGCCAACTATATCCCTGCTTGTGCATGTTCAGCAAAATCCCCCAAAGGATTAAGGGATCTGAGGTGGGATTTAGGAGCCTGGATGCAGAGCTGCAGTCCTCAAAACCCCTTCTCAGCTGTGCCAAAAGCTCAGAGGCATCTCAGGACTTTTTCACAAAGGTCCTGTGAAGGCTGCGGTAGGGCATGCTCAGGAGGAACGCCCTCCAAAAGTCTATGATCCCAAGGGGGATGGAGCATGGCAAGGGAGAGGGATGGCTGTGGAAGAGCATGGCCAAACAGCTAGGCAGCTCTCCAGGTTGTAAAGAAAAGCATTTTCCATGCAGTGTTGTATGTGTTGCATTAAACTGTCCTTGAATGTTGTGTGAAAGCACTGGGTGAAAGCATTGCAGAAGAGAGACGGTCGGATCCTTCAGCAGCTGTATTCAAAGTGCCCTTGGTCCTCGCCAAGCACTGCACAGGGATGCAGAGGCAGGTGCCTTCTGTAACCTGGGATGGAAAGCTCACACTTTAATTTGGTTGGGCTGGGATGCCTGCACTATTGGCACATCTCTCAACTCATCCCCAAAGCTCCTTGTCTGGCAAGTGGAGAAAAAATCCCCTTTCAAGATGTCCTGAGGCTGACATGAGCTTCTGCCCAGAGGACATGTCCATCCATGGACCTTGCAAATCCTTGTCTCATCAGAGCTAGTCCACCTGGGGTTCCCCAAAATGATGTGCTGGAGCTCCCAAGCTGGAGATCCCATAATTTCTGCCTAAATAGCACATCCCTGCCAGCAGCCCCCACCTGCTGCTGTGGCATTGGGCACTCATACCAAGGGGAGATGTGACCACACATGCCACAGGTGAATATCTCCTAGTGGAAACAAGAGAGAAGCATGACTCGGTTTCTCCCTCACCCCCTCCACTGCTCTGATGTTGCACTTCTCTGTTTGAAGGACTCCTCTCTGCAAGGAGAGCTGATGAAGGAAAAAAAGGATATGGAGCCAGTGGAAAGCAAAAAACAAAGGCTGGCCAGTGTGACCAGCAGTGAGAGCTTCGCAAGCTCGGGGTTTCAGGAAGATAAAAGTCTGAGTGATGTGGAGGAGGACGAGGAGGGTAGGTATTAATTCCTTCCTGTCCCTACATGGTCTGTGATATTTTTACAACATACTGTGCATCCCTGAAATTTTTTTCCTCATTTATCACCCTAATAAACATCCGTGGGAGATGCTCACAGGGTCATGTCCAGAGGGTAGAAGATTTAAAAAAAGATTATTTCCAGGGTTACTAATTCTGACAGGAAAATGTGTGATTGTTTCTTCTGACTGCTCCTTATCTTTGGGGAAAACACAGCAGTGTCCAGAGCGTGGGGTATAAAGCAAACACTATTTTTGTTTGCAGTGACAGTGGGTTGACCTTCAAATGTTACTCTATGAAGACTGAAATTATGGGAGTAATAATATGAGTAAGGGAGGGGGGAAAATAACTGCCTTGTGAGCAATCTCTGTAACCAACCACATGTTCCACCCGTGCAGATGCTGACGAGCTCTACAAGTTGCCCCTCACTATGGAGGACTTGATCTCGTACAGCTTCCAGGTGGCGAGGGGCATGGAGTTCCTCTCCTCCAGAAAGGTGAGCTTTGCCCTGGGGACTTTTCCCCGCAGAAGGATGGGATGCAGAGGTGAAATCATGTCTACGTTTCTGTGACACCTTCCTTGGGAGAGCTCCCAAAGGAAGAGCTGTTTTCCTCTTGGAGTTATAAATATAATGGTGTGTTTATCCAAGTCTCCCTAGTCCATAAACACGGGATCATGGTCGAAGGCACTGGGTCAAGCTCATTCATTCAGAGATGATCTTTTGTGTGTGTGGTGTTGCTTTTTTTTTTTTTTTTTTTTTTAACCCTCAATTTCAATACATGTTACGTAGGAAGCCCCAGAAAAATCTGCACTTTCCCTTGAAACATCAATGTGCTTAAAAATTTATGACTTTCTGGATTGCAAATTTCTTTTTTGTAAAGAACTGTCACTGTTTACTGCAATGTCATGTCATGTAAACTATAGTTGACTTCCCTAAAAAAACTTATTAAATTGATCTCTCAAATAATAATAATTTAAAAAAGGATATGGGAGACAGTCAGGAAATTTGTGGGTAGGATTAAGGAAATGCAGCTTGATTGTGAAACTGTTTTATTATAGTGCATTCATCGTGACCTGGCAGCCAGAAACATCCTTTTATCTGAGAACAATGTAGTGAAGATCTGTGATTTTGGCCTCGCAAGAGATATTTATAAGAATCCTGATTATGTGAGAAAAGGAGATGTAAGTCAAGATGCTGTTTATTTACCCAAATGTTTATAACATCATTTCAAACTGTCCACCAGAATGTTCTGAAGATGTTCACATTTCCTGAGCTTAAAACAGCTTGAAAGCTATCACAGTTTTATGTGAAAAAGATGCGTCATATACCCAGAAAGTATGTCTGTCCTCAAGCAAAAGGCTTAGACGTTGTAACTGGTCCACAGCTCTGCTCTGTTGATCCTTTAGAAATTCTTTTGACATTTGTCTCTTGGCTGGTTCTGCAATGTGACCCCCTTTGCTCAATAACCTGCCTTCAAGGAAACCCCTTCAAAACAAGGTTGTCCTCCTGGATGTCTCACTCAGCCACCTGCCAGCTATGCCCTCATCCACAAAAACAAAACAAAACAAAACAAAAACTCTGAAGACTTTTAACACTACATATTAGCTGTGAAACATTACTCATGTGACTTGAGTACTGCTCAGGATACAATAACAGACTATACTGAGGGGTCTTCAAGGGTTGCTGGCACAGTGCCCCCAAATTTTCCCAAGAACATCTCCAAAACCATCACAAAATGATTTCTGACTGGCCATAGGGTCCTGTTCCCTCTCTCTAAAACACTGGCAAGAGACCTCTGTTCTGGCACATCTCCACATCCCTGTGAGGAGAAGGCCTGGTCACCTTGGTCACAGATTTCCAGTGCCTGGCTTTTTGTGCCACACATATTTTTTAAAAACAACCTTTTACTCGGACAATCTGTTAAGAAAGTGTCTGAATGAGCGTGGGTTTATCTTGACTGCCTGTAAGGAAATCCCACAGGCTCCTGTTTGAATAGTAATTATTTACATAACAATATATAGTTGATTCATTTATGATTAAATTCTTTCAGTCTCTGGAAATAACAGCCAGGTTTGTCCGCTTCATTCCAGGCTCGACTTCCTCTCAAGTGGATGGCTCCAGAATCCATATTTGATAAAATCTACAACACCAAAAGTGACGTGTGGTCCTATGGGGTCTTGCTGTGGGAGATATTTTCCTTGGGTATGTTAAATCTGGAGCTGGGATTGGCCAAGGTGGCTGCCATTGACTCAGCCATTGACTTCAATGAGATTTTGCTGTGTCTTTAATAAGGAAACACCTAAATCAAGCATAGGTGGAGAGTAGGGATTGAGGGGGGATTGTCTGTATCACACCTCTGAGAAACGGAAATTTTAGTTCTTTGTTTTAGTACTTTAGTTTTATTGACCAATGAAGCAAACCAGAAAAATGGGGCAAATTTTGAAGTATTTTTATTGAAAGTGGAACCCTGCAATATAGCAAGGAACCTGTGAGCTTCAGTCAGTGGTTTCATGCCACCTGAGTTGGGATGAAGCATCACCTTGTGTGCAACAGTGTTCAAGATGCCCTGTGCCATGCACTTGGAGCTTCCTCCAAGGGCTTTTAATTCCGCCATGGGAGTGAAGGGGTCCCAAACCTCAAGGAGGTCTCTGCATGTCCCTGGCTGTGCTGGAGCCATCTGAGCTCTGTGGCAGCTCTGCCCCCACCGCCCCAGCCCTGCACAGCTGCCTCCCCGTGAGCAAGGACCCACAAAGATGACACAGGATGAACTGGAGCGTGCAACCTGACATTAACACCCAAGTAGGTTCTTTCTTCTTTTCTTTTCTTTTTTCTTTTTTCTTTTTTCTTTTTTTCTTTTCTTTTCTTTTCTTTTCTTTTCTTTTCTTTTCTTTTCTTTTCTTTTCTTTTCTTTTCTTTTCTTTTCTTTTCTTTTCTTTTCTTTTCTTTTCTTTTCTTTTCTCTTTTCTTTTTTCCTTCCCCTTCCCTTCCCTTCCCTTCCCTTCCCTTCCCTTCCCTTCCCTTCCCTTCCCTTCCCTTCCCTTCCCTTCCCTTCCCTTCCCTTCCCTTCCCTTCCCTTCCCTTCCCTTCCCTTCCCTTCCCTGTCCAACACAGAGACTGACAAAAAAGGAGAACAGCAGAGGAAACGATACCATACAATCCGCAGGACAATCTATCATTTATTATTTTAAATACATGTTGCTGGTCAGCCTGCCAACTCATGTGATTTTGTGGTCAGCTTCATAGTACCTGTTATTTTTTTCTTAAAGTCCCAGACCCTGGTGACTGACTCTCGGAGAGGGTTTTTTGGGGTTTTGTTTTTTCCATTTTTCCTTTTCCTGATGCTTTCTCATCTCAAGGAAACAAACAAACAAACAAACAAACAAAAATAGCACGGTCAGGCTGTACTTTACAGCTACAGAAACTTGAGAAATAATGCAGATGTGCCACGATCTGATTTTAAACCATGAGTTTAGTACTCTCAAGGTGGGTTTGAGCATTTGGGACTGCTTAGCTAACTAGCATTTGGAGTGGTCCAAACCACAGAGAGATCAAACTTGGCTTTTCCTTGGGGATTCCTTTCAAGTCAAAGTCATGTTTATTTTCTTGTATTGAGGTCAGGTGAACCACTAGCATTTAATCCTGCTCTCCTGTGAAGAGCAGGGCTTAGAGCATCATCATCAGCATTTCCCTGCATGTGGTCTCCAATGCCCTGAACCCTGCAGGCAGATGCTGCACATGTGAGGGTCTGAGGCCAGGTGACAGGTACCAAGCCAGGCTCCCTTTGCAGTTGGTGTTGGGAGAAGAGACCTGCTGAGAGCAGCTCACCTGTCCCCAGGTGGAGGTCCACGTGGGGAGACCACCCTGTTTTCCTCCACCAGTTGCACAGGGAGCATGGTGCTGAGCATGGTGCAGGGATGGGGACAGCTGCTGGTGTGTCATATGCTAAGAGGGCTGTGTCCTCGTGTGCAGAAACAATTCACCACCTGGCTCTGGCTCAGGGGATGGAAGGCTGGGTGGAAGGATGAATGGGTGGATGGATGGGTGGATGGATGGATGGATGGATGGATGGATGGATGGATGGATGGATGGATGGATGGGTGGGTGGATGGGTGGATGGATGATCCTCTTCTCCCCATGTTGCCCCCAGGTGCCTCTCCATACCCCGGAGTCCAAATAGATGAGGACTTCTGCAGCAGACTAAAGGAAGGCACAAGGATGAAGGCCCCAGAGCAAGCCACCGAGGAGATGTAAGATGTCTTTCTCTACTTGTCCTGTATCCCTCCACCCTCATAATGTATGAACCTCTGCAAAAAACACTCCACAAAAACATACAGGAGAATAACCCAATACAGCCTCATCTTCTCCCATGGGGTCAGAGAGGGTGAGGAGCACAATGACCCTGGCAGGACCTCTCACCAGTGGGATGTGAACCTTAGCCCAGGTGCTGGGGATCCGCAGGTAGTCCTACAACAGCAGGGTCAGTGCTATGATGTCCATCCTGCACAACCAGGACCGGTGTGCAGCTTTGGCTGGGCTGGGCGAGAGCTGCTCCAGCCACAGAAGAAGGAAGGAGGTCATCCGTTCCTTTCCAGGTTTAGCATTTACCGGCACGCGCACAGATAAGTGCTGGAGGAATGTGACATTAGGAACGTTTTCTGAACTTCGGAAGCGGCAGCAGAGGCTTCCTTGCAAACACGCTGGTGGCGAGGGCCCACCCTTTCCTGGAGCCACTGTCTGGAGGAAGGTGGCGGGGACCCGCAGCCTCCCAGCCTGCTTGGTCTGCAGTCCGCCTTAACGTCTGTCCTGGTTTCAGTTAGAACAGAATTAATTTTCTTCCTAGTAGCTGGTGGAATGCTGTGTTTTGGCTTAGGATGAGAAGAGTGCTGATAACACCCCGATGCTTTAATTGTTGCAGAGCAGTGCTTATACTAAGCCAAGGACATCTCAGCCTTTTGCTCTGTCCTGCCAACGGGCAGGCTGGGGGTGCAGTAAGAGCTGGGAGGGGACAGACCCAGGACAGGTGACCCAAACTAGCCAAAGGGGTATTCCATACCATCTGACGTCATGCTAAACAATATATAGGGGTGGCTAGCTGGGGGGGAGGGGGGCCGGACTGCTCGGGGTTAGGCTGGGCATCGGTCAGCGAGTGGTGAGCAATTGCATTGTGCATCACTTGTTTGTACATACTATTATTACTTTCCTATTATCATCATTGTATTATTATTGTTATTATTTTTATTATTATTTTGTTATTATTATTTTCCTGTCTTATTAAACTGTCTTTATCTCAACTCACGGGCTTCACTTTCCATTTCTCTCCCCCGTCCCGGAGAGGGAGGGGGGAGGGTGAGCGAACGGCTGCGTGGTGTTTAGCTGCCGGCCGGGTTAAACCACAACAACGTCACAGCGGCGACACAGACAGCCCTGCAGGAACCCCCTGTGACCAGCCAAGTGATGTCCTGAGTCTGCAGCACCCCCAAAAGATGGGCTTGTCCTGGCCTCAGCTGTTCCCACAGGGATGATGAATTTCAGCACACCAAACTCACACCCTGTGGGGCAAATCACTCGGGAGTATGAACTTATCCATCGATTTTAACCCTGCAGTCAAAGCATGTGTATGTCTTCAGTGCCTTTTTGGGTGCTGCCTCATGGCTCGAAATAGCAACACATGCCAAAAAATAGTTCTGGAAGAAGCAAAAGGAAGCAAGCCAGCCACATCTATCTGGGATTATTACCCATTGGCTAAGTTTATTATCCCAATGACAGTAGATAAGAGTTTGTTGGGTTTTTGTTTCTTTTTTTTTTTTTTTTCTCTTCCACATATTTTATTGCAGGAAGGAAAGCTCAACTCAACCAATACAAGGAAGTGACACATTCATATAAGTCATCTTAGGATGCCTTAACTTAAACATTGCCCGTTAATAGGTGTTTAATACAAAGGTTTAATGCTTAATTAGGAATAAAAAAAGAAAGTATGACTAGTTGGCTAAATTATTCTTTTGATGTGGTCTTCCTGGTGTCTTGTGAGAAAAAGTCCTTTGCTTTGTCTGTGGAAAGCTTGCTCTTTTAGTGATGGAGACCACGTTTGTAAAATCATACGGGTTCAGGAGTTAACTCTGTCAATGAAAAGCCATCAGAATTTGTGCTGCCTTGGATCAAATTGAACCCTAGCCCCCCACGTGCTCATTTTGCCCTTGTCTTCACAGCTACCAAATCATGATGGACTGCTGGAGGAGCAACCCCAACGAGAGGCCGAGGTTCTCCGAGCTGGTGAAGAGGCTGGGCGACCTGCTGCAGGCAAACGTGCAACAGGTATGACTGGAAGGACCGTGAGCTGCCAGCCATCCTGTGATCTTGGGAGTAACACTGTGATTTCCTCCCTGCTTTTAGGAGGGCAAGGACTACATACCCCTCGATGCCATATTTACGACCAACAGTGGGTTTCCCCCTGCAACTGACCCTTTGTGCAATGAGAAGTTTCCTGTAACGAGCCCAAATTGCAGAAGCACTGAAAACGTCAGGTGAGATAAGCAGGATTAGGTTTGTTTGGGTTGGTTTGGTGGGTGTTGCAGCATGCTCCAGAGCCTGGTTTGGGCTTGGGTGGAAGAAAACCCCCAGGCACAGCAGCTGAGCTTCCCAGCAGTGCTGCTATCAGGGCCAGACGGTGTGGTCCTGGGCTTGGGGAGGGAGGTTGGGGTGGGCTCTGGCCAATAAGCCCCATTGACAAAAATACCTCGGTGGCTGTTAAGCAAAGAAATACAGAAATAACCAGCACTTCCTGGTCGTGCACTTCATGCTCTCGCCAAAGGTTGTCTTCCTCTTTTTGTTCAACAGATATATAAACACCTTCAAAATAAAACCACCCCAGCGTATAAAGACATTTGAAGAGCTTCCCATCAAGGAAACACTTGCATTCAATGTAAGTGACTCTTGGCCAAGTGATAGGCAATTGATTATTTGTTTGTGTATTTATTTTTGTGTGACAGATTTACACGAAGAGAATCAAGAAGGGGTTTTACTGCTTTGCAGCCTCTCCTGATGTGAGGTGCAAGATCAGCTGTGTTTGCAGCAATCCAGACAAGCAGTTATGCACACTGCAAGGTGGGAGGTGAGAAAGGCACGGTGGTGGTCTCAAGGCTGACCTGGTGGCTGGCCAGGCCCTCCCCTTGCTTATAAGCACCTTTCTTTTAACACTTGTTATCTGCACTAATGGCATGTGTTTGCTGCAATCCAAAACAAGGACAGTTTGGAAAAACAGCCAGAAAAACTCATGAATAGGAATCAAGTCTCTAGAAGTAGCTGTGTACAACTAGCACCTAACAGGGCTGCGTTTCTGTTTTTTCCAAGGACTACCAAGCAGACAGCGGGATGGTGCTGCCCTCAGAAGAGCTGAAACGCTTCACCTGGACAGGCAGCAAGCAGAAGCAGACGCTCTTTGGGTCTGTATTTTATGTTCCCTTCTCCTCCTCCATGTTAGAAGGCAAAGGAGGACTCGGGGTCCTTGTACTGAATCGGGCCTAACAAAAACAGAAGAGGTGCCCCCAGGCCTTTAAAGGCTCTTGCTGAGATGTCTTCATCACAGGATGGTTGAGGTTGGAAGGGACCTCTGGAGGTCATCTAGTCCAAACCCTGCTCAGGTAGTTGAGTTTGATGTGAGACTCCTGTGCCCAGTAAGTCAGGAGTCAAGCAGCTCCCACCACTCTCCATACGCCTCAGAGAAAAGAAATAACCCTCAGCCTCTTCGATGCCCATCACCTCTAGGGTTTATTAGGGCTCTTTTGATCACCTTCATGCCAGGCTGGGCAGGCGAGTGCCAGGGAGCCGAGGCAGAGGCAGGAGGCTGAAGGAAAGCAGCCCTTGGTGAGGAGGAGGAGGCATGTGTGGCTGTGGAGGCTTTACGGTCATTCTGCGTGTCCCCAAGGGCACCCCAACTGGAACAAGGCTCCCAGCGCTTGTTGTTGCCCTCCTTTTCCATGACTCAGCTGAGCACAGCCCATTTAACACCCATGGGCTCAGGATGCTGAAGTGGCAACTTTACAATAGATGGATGTGAGGGCCTCATTTCTCTTCCTGCCTTTAAGCACTTGAATATATCGGCCACCTTCCTCCACCTAATTCCTGACAGCTACCCACGCAGGGAGCTAGGACTGCACTAAGAAACGTGCTGCAGGATCTCTGCAAGCGGGAAATGTTTATTTTCTTGGTGCTAGTGGTGTCTCAGCTCCCAGGCCTCACGAAGCCAGCAGCACCAGGGCCTGACTGAGCTCGTGGCCAGGCCAGGGGCAGCCCAGCTCCATCCCACCGCTCCTCTCAGGCTGGCATTAGGTCAAGGCCATCTTTGCTGTTCCAAGCCTGTCACCGGCCGGGCAGCACTCTATTGTCTCAGTGAACAATTGTGGATGGCTGAAACGTGCCGTCAAGGCGGGGAGGCCTCGCTTCGAGAAAAATTCCAGTGACTAAGAGGGTGCTGGTTACACACAGAGAGCCACACATGTGAGAACATGCATACGGGCCTGCTCACATGGCCAAAATACGCAGTGCGACAGGGACATGTGCTGCTGGCAGCAGTGCTGGTGCAGGGCAAGGACAGGACAACATGAGCCTCCCCAACAAAGCACAGGAGAACGCCTCGTGCTCTGATTTTCTTGAGATATTCTCCATACATTCCTTGGAGGAGCTGAGTATTCTCAAGCTAAGAACACACACAGGTGTTACAAGCCTCCAGAGGTTGCAATGTTGTCCTGAAGTGGTTTAACCCACTTTTTTTCTCTCTGTAACTGCAATGTAAATGTAAGGGTGAAGGCTGCTGTCAGCCGCAGGGACAATATGGTGACCTCCCCCCGTGAAACACGCAAAACGCCTTTTTCTTTGTGTGGCACAGAAGGCATGAAGCATGCCCCCAGCATCACCCTGGAAGGGCTTTCAGGAGATTTTTCAGCTGCATAAGGAAAAGGAATGCTTGGGTGGGGGGAAAAAAAATGAACTCAGCAGTGGCTGCTAGAATGTAAATCCTCAGGGAAACAGAGCAGTTGGCTGAGAACACACAAGGTCATCGGGCTTGCAAGCTAAACAAGCATTGCTGTAGTGTTACAGCCAAAAAGCTTTCACATATCAGTAACCCTTTGGTGCGCACGCATTCCTAAAAGTTTCAGCTTCCTAGCTAAGCATCCTTTAATTAGGCTAAGCTGGAGCAGCAAATAAATACCCCCTGGGCACTAGACAAGGTAGAGCCTAGAGGAGTTTTACATATGTAAGCTGATCTAACCCACTGCACAGTCCTACCTCTTCCCTTGCATCCCAAGCATCCCACGCTGTGGTCCTGTCCTCTTCTCCAGCTCAGGTCACTGGATTATTAGAAGAATAACCCTAAAATAGAGTCAGTAGTGGCTCATGGTCAGAGCAGCCAGTGCCAGGATGAGGAAGGAGTCAGCCTTCTTAGCATCAGCTAACACATTCACTGCAATGCCTGGCCACTCCAAAGTGCTCACTGTCACACTCCATCAACCTCAGCACTTGTGTTTAGGACACAGATGCAGACAAATGCACTCTCAGGAGTGGCTGTGCCCTTGCTGTCCCAGAGCAGGTGAGCTGGGAGCAGGTTGTCCAGGCTCACAGGGGGGTAGCACCAAGCCCTGCATTTCCCTGTTGACTGCCGTGCTTCTCAGGACAGAGAAATTAGGATCTGCATGTTTGTTTTTGTTTTTTTTCTCAGTTTGAGGTGCCTGAAATAGCATGCAAGCCAGGCAGATAGGGTGGTGTTTTGATAACAGCCCAAATGTGTTTGCACACCCTGGAGTGCAGTGTCAGAGGACCAAGTGGCAGGGCCAATCCTGATGTGACAGCACTGAAGTACTGAGTAGGGTGGAGGGAGCCAGAGCTGTTGTGTCTTACCTGTGCTTCTTCGTGGACACAGGCATGGGACTGAGCTGTCCCCTGAAGTGCACACAGGGCTTGTTTCACAGGAAACTCATCAGTTGCCTCTATGCTCTTGACTCTCAAAGTGTAACCTCAGTGTGAGCAACCAGAGGCAGGCCCCTGGGGCCAGCACAGAGGTTCAGCTGACCCAGGCCAGTCCCCTTCCTCCTGCTTCTAACACTGTGTAGGGGAAGGTATCAGCATGCAAAGCTCCCCGTTGGTTTTACCCCCATCCCACTACAGGAAACAAGCATCCCCCTGAGCCCTGATGAGCCCCCCAGGCCCAAGTGGCAGACAGAGTAACTAATGACATGGTGGCATGCCTTGGACTTGTTATTGCTATTGAGATGAAAAAAGGTATTAATGGGAACAGCATTAAGAGAGAAATCTTTCCTAATTGTAAAGCTTCAAGTGATGTGATCTCAATGGAAAGGTTTGGGGACAAAGAAAGCTCATAAGATTGCTCTTTGACTTTGCAAGCGGTTGGGATCCCAGTAGCATCTCTTATTTAGCTTTCTGGTATTGGAGAAAAAGCCCAACCCATGTTAAGCCGAAATCCTTGGGCTGGAACACGCATCTCAAAAACCACAGCCAACCTCCCTCCTCAGCAAATTTCTAAATGCAGACTGTCAGGGAAGCAGCAGCAATTCCCTCTAGCAAATAATCCCAACTAAAACCCAAGTAGAAACCTTCCAATTTACAGAGTGGAAATAAAACAGTCCACAGCTAAAGAAGCCTGGCCACAGATGCCAAACCCTGCAGGCTCTCTGAGCACTGCCTGTGGGAGCGTGTGCCCAGGTACACCAGTGCACTCATGGTGAAATGAATAGCTGCAGCTCTACTGGCAGAGGTTTGTTAATTAGCCTGAGGAGAAGCCAAGTCTAGTGCTGAAGCTTTACTCTAGCTCCATAACATGATACTGCCTCAGGCCTTTTAGCTGACCTTGAGATATGAGGTATTGTTTATTAAAGCATTAGTATTTCCAAGTATACTAGGTCTACAATGACAAAATGTTATGGTCCATGGCTGCAAGAAGACTCATATTCTCATGGTGCAAAAGCCTGGTGAGAAATAAAAGGATCAAAGCTTGATGACTTTAAGGCTCATAACTTAGCGTGCATGTTGCACTTCTGCCAGCCCACCGCTCCCTAAGACTCAACAACTGCAATGTAAATCATGGAAGCATTTCTTTATAAAACCATTTTAAAACGTCCATTGAGGCTGTGACTAACCTTGTCACGCAGTTACGGAATTTATCCCAAGGCAACTACTTGCCATCTGCCAACAGATTAAATACAGAAATATGGGATGCATCCGCAACCCTCATCATGAGGGCTCCTCCTCATGAACCCCATCCATCTACAGACAAATGTAATGGGGTGGTCTGCTTGGGAGGGCCCTCCAGTTTCCTACAGTAGGCAGAAACCTCATTGCTTACAAAGCACAAAGGCTTGTGAGTTCAAGATTCAAGAAAGCATGAAATCTAAGAGAAAGTGCTACTTCTCCATTTTCCTAATCTGTGCTGAGCTACTAGCTCTGTACTTCATTTAAAGATCAAACAGTGCAAATTAAAATTAAAAGCCAAATCCTGGGCTCGCAAAGTCTCACCAGATGTTCTGACTGTGTTCTCTGGAATTCAAGACTGCCAATGTTCCTGACCTTACAAAGGGAGAGGACCGGAGTGTCCAGGAACTTATAAACACAAAGGGAACCTTATTTTAGGTACTGTAGTCCAACACAGGTTTAATTTGGGATTAGGGATTTCACATTTAACCAATGATGGAAACTGTCTGTCTTACCATATGTCTGCAGCTAAGGCTTCAGTGTCTAAGCTCAATGGTATGAGAATTGTCTGTGCCTTACCTGTCTTCGTTATTTGAAAGAGCCCTTTTAAGCACTGCACTCTTAGAATATGGGTGAGAATGTGTTGCAAAACAGTGTCTTAAGGAGTGGCTAAGCTGAGAAGACATTTAACACCATCACCACTGTTAACAAAAAAAAAAGGCATTTATAAAAGACAGCTTACAGGATAACTGGTCCTCTGTGGGACAGGAGCACTAATTAAAAACAGCAGCTAATGGCTGCTGCTGAGAGCAGGCTAAGATAGGAGATACCCACATCTTTTGCCCTTCCTCAGAAGCACTGGTCACTTGTCTCAAAAATTCATCGCAGCATTAGGCTCTTGATAACTCTACGTTAGTAGCTTTCTGCTTTTACCACATGGCTTGAGACCTTTCATTACTTTGCTCCTCCTGGTCAAACACCCCCAGTTCCCTTACAGAGAACATTTAAGTACGGAGACCCCTCCGGGACCCACAGCCCAGCAGCAGGGCAGATGTCGGACACTCCACGCTACTCAGCCCTGCAGTGAAGCTTCACCCCCCAGCACCAGCCACAAATGAACACTAAAGGTTAGGCTGAGTGCTCAGATATTCCCCCGTGAGCACCAAGTCTGTAATACAATGACCACAGTCACTTTATTAAGGATGTTCAGTCACAGCATTTCTGCTCAGAGGGAGACTCAAGGGGGACACAGGGCTCTTTCAGTGCTCCGTTCTGCTCTTCCATTGAGCAATCTCATCTGCATCAATGCTGTTTCCTTCCCTCATCTGAGAATAAACAAAGCTGCTACTTGTGATGTGGTTTGCTCAAATCATGAAAACAAAACATCAGCACATGTTAAATATGCTAACAGTGATGCTGCTCTATTTCAGTGTGAAAGGTGCCAGCAGGAGCAAGGAGTCGGTGCTTTCTGGAATGACAAAGCCAAGAAGCTTCTGCAGTTTCAGTTGTGACCAACTCAGTGACCCCAAGCGAAGATACACTTACAGCAACGCAGTGCTGGAGAAAATGAAAGCGTGCCACTCTCCCCCTCCTGACTACAACTCGGTGGTCCATTACTCTCAGCCACCTGTTTAAGTCACCTGGGTCAGGATTTAATATGCATCTAATGCAAACAGGTTTTTCTAAAAACAATGTCAGTTTAAAAAGTTATCCTGAAGTTTAAGAAGTTATCGTTGGCTTAATCTCAATGATCTGCATTTCTACAGACTGCAAGAAGCATATACAAAACATAGCAGAATACTAATGCTTAGGCCTTGACTTTCCCAATGCTGAACTCCAGAAGCTGTCAGTAAAATTGCCCAGTGCTTCTGAAAACCATAATTGTCATCATTACCGAAAAAAAAAAAAAAAAAAACAGTTCACCATTCGGTCCCTGGCAGCAGGATGGTAGGTGATGCTGCACTAACCCAGACTCTGGCACACAGCACTGGGGTCCTGGTCAGGAGAGGCAGCAGGGATGAGCCCACAGCGTTAGGCACCTTGGAATGGGTGCTGTATTGCTTGGGCCTGCGGTGAGGCTACCTGCGTAGTGCTGAAAAATGAAGGAGGTTCTGAGAAGAGGAAAAACAACAGAACAGACCACCCTGTACAGTTTTTAGTGAAAACACTTTGAGAAACTTGGTGGAAGGCTAGTCAGGGATGAGGCACTACACAGGTCTTACTGCTTTGGATGACAAAAGACGCAGGGAGTTCTGTGAGGCAAGAGTTTCAAGAACATATTGCAAAACACAACTTGCAAGAAAACAAAAGAACTCAGGTCAGAGTCGGTGCTGCCAGAACAGGGAATGCAGATCAATTCCCTTTGGTCAAGGCTGCTGCAATCAGGTCAACAGTCTTGAAGATTTGCACTTTGTCAATACGCCAACATACACACACTGGAAACAAACAAGCTAGATATGTTAAAGCCAAGCTCCGTCCATGAAACTTAGTGGACTTTCTAACACTGCACTGATTATATTCTATTTATGGGAATCTGTCCGAAAGGACAGTACGGCTATTAAACTGCATATATTTTCAACAAAGTATTGATTAATAGAGAGCGTGAAGGGAATACTTAGAAATAGCACGGCAATCTCTTTGGAAAGTTTGGGCAGCTTTTCTATGAAGACAGTTGAACTTCTAGGTTAGTTAACAGTATGTATGTACAGGAGTAAAAATGCATCAATGATTTGCAACAGACTTCTGTATAGCATCTCAGAAAGGACATGAATGCTCTCTGTTCGAGATGTGGGGGGGATGCATTATCCCCTTTCATCTTTAAATACAATATTAAGGAGGATTTGGCCATTTAACACAATAGTTCTGATGTCTTCTGAATCAACTACTGCCCAATCTGTTTTTTGTGGTCCCCTATAAATATATATATTAAAATGCTACATATATGGATTGACCTCTTAAAACTCAGTTTAGGAACTGTGAATTTAACCCACTAACAGACAGAGGGAAATGAGCTTTTGCATATTTACAAAGAAAAATGATCTTGTATATGCAAGTAAAAGAAATATGTACTGCCACTTCTAAGCTAAATATCAATTCTAGATCTTCCTTCCCAAGAGATCATCAGTTTTAAATACACCATATTGCACTGTCTCTTGCTGGCAAAGTATATTTGATTTTGATCAAAACAAATGGAATTGGAGAGAACTGTTTCCTAGTTCCATTTCAGCAATAGTCATTATGGGATAATGCATCTCTGAAAGGAAGTGTTTGCACAATGTAAATATATAAATATGCTTTTTGTGCATAATATTTAAGAAAACTGGACTACAAAGATTACTTTTATATGAATCCCCTAAGTTTCTTTGGATGTGAATAACTCCTTTTATCTTGCATTTTCTGTCTTCATATAATGCATTTGACTACTAAACTCATACAATAAAGTTTGCTTTTTCAAGGAATGTGCACAGTTCTGCCCAATTAGTTAATCCAGTATCAAAGGTTACTGCAACAGACAATTCAGCTCTGGACAGCACTCATGCATCAAACATACCAGTTGTGAGCAAACAAGAATGCGGAATAATTGCACTGAAGGCACACTTCTTGAACAAAGGGGATACAGTGACAGACAGTAGTGCTGCTCCTTGTGAGAGTGAAATCCACTAAATCCATCATATTTAAGAAATGTTTACTACTGTCTGGAGGCAACAAAAAAAAAAAAATCAACTCTGCCTCTAGGAGAGCCAAGGTTTCATGGTAGGGTAATTAAAGATTGCCATTCCCAAATATCCACTGAACTACTCACCTTCTGGTCAGTCCTGCAGCTAGATCTGGTAGAGACGGAAGGACAGCAAACAAAGCCAGGTTTCATGAATAAAGCCTGTTCCAAACCAACTATGACACAAGCTTGCAACTCAGACCTGGTAGATGTTCTCTTCTTCACAGACCCACCTGAGACCCAAATCCCCAGCCAAGATGGCACAACCTGGAGAAGCTGCCTCCACTGAGGTGTTCCATCAAGAGCTCTCTGCCATATATCATTTTAGGACCTGAGGGTAACTCTAAGCCACACCGTAGATATAACAATACAGAAGTGCTGGAAGGAAGCAGAGATGAATTTTCCTTTGTACACAGAACCTAACGGCATTACCTACTGCTGTAGGATATTCTGCATCCATTGATGCACTTTACCAAAGACAGACTGTAGAATAGGTAAGAGCACCAATCGAACTTACCACAGCTTTAGTCTCCATGTAATAAAACCTCTAGAAGCTGCAATTTAAGGGATAATGACTCCATATTAAATTAATACAAAAAGTATTGACTATTTCACATATATTGCACAGTGTTTTGTGTTATACATGCATAGTCAGGATTGAATGGGTATAGAAGATCTTACCTATGCAGGTCAACTATAAAGAAATAATTCTGGGCAGTGAAGTTGTTGATTACTCCACATGCAAATTCTCAAGAGAGATTAACATTTTCTGCTATTGAGCAAAAAAAGGTCAACAGACATGAAATTAAAATACTTTCTAATGGAGTTTTCTAAATTAAGGCTTGTCTAGTAACACTGAACTGATCTGACAGAATCAGACAGACTTTACCTAGGAGTTAAGAAGTGTATATTAGTATGATTCAAGTAAACAGCACCTGTAAGTTTTAGGGCATCTGGTATATAAATCTGATGTATACTCTAAGTGGCAAGCACTAAACATTCTTCGTGAAGCATGATTTTTTTAAACTTTGCATTGGAGACACCGAACACGAGAAATACAACTGAATAAAATACAATTCCAGCATTAAAGTTGAAAAACTCCGTATCCAACTTCAATGCTTCATGTTGTTAAAATAAGGCTACATTATTTCTGGTATTCTTTATTAAAAATACTGCTGTACACATGAAGAATGAAAACAGGATTAAAGATGAGTAACACATATTGGGATCATGGCATTAGAACTTAACATACCGGTGCTTTTTAGGGGAAGCAGTTGACACCTGAATTACTGAAACAAGGGCAAATCAAAAATACATAGGTACCCTCAACAAAATATTTACAATATAGTAAATACAGCAACAAAATTTAAAACAGGTACAAAAAATTAAAATGACCAACATCACATGATTTCAAAGGTTGTCCCTTCTGTGCTTTTAGCTGTAAAAATAGGAAGGTCAGAATGAAATTTCCCATCTGGGACGGCACATCCTGGTGGCTCTTCTTTATAAATACATATACACAATTCTTCCTATGAATAGATCAAACTACATCTTTAGGACAACCTTCCAAATGGAATTAAAATGGGGTAGAAGGGCTCTCCCCCAAAAAACACCCAAGCTGAACTTCAGACTGTTCAAATCATTCCCAAATACAGACCAAATGAAATAAATAGAAAACAAAGCTCAACTTTTTTTATTTTATGCATCACCTGACACCAAATATTTTCTGGCTGACATTATTTATGTATGAAAACTTATTAGCTGTCTACCTTTTTATTTTTAAACCAAGTCCTGAGGTTATTAGGGGCTGAAGCAAACTGACATTATGCAAATACACACAGGTTTGCAATTTAGACATGTCTTGCAGAGGGTGGTTTGCTGGTCTAAAAAGGATGAGAATTCAAGCCCTATTTTACCCCTGCCTTACACTTTCACAAAATATTGGTCCACAAATTAAATTTTCAAAGGTTCCCAAACCCCACAACTGAACAGATGATCCCCTTTCATTTTCAAAGAAAACAATACTGGAAAAAACCTCAGCCCGCTTATAAATTAAGCATTTCATATTTCTTCTAGAATACAAGTACTTCTTTTTTGTACAAAAGAATTACAATATGATTTGTCAAAAAACATATAAAAGACAGCTGCTCTTCCTCAAATACATGAGCTAATGATAAAAGACTGTTTTGCATGTTCACTTTTCAAAGTTCCTGTTCCTTTTACATTAAAAAGAACATTCTGGCAACTGTTATCGTTTGAATATTAAACATTATGTTCCTTTTAAAATTCATTCGATCAAATGCAACAATAATCGATCTTTAAACTCAACAACTGATGCTACCTAATGTGGATTCAACCACATTTTCTAAAATGTGTAAAGCATGTCCCTAGTCTTCAAAGCTTTCGAAGTGAAGAGAGTTGCTTTTCTTGCTGCAAGTCTCAAGGCGGAGAATCATTTTTAAAGCTTATAAAAGTGGACAGAGAAATATTAAAAACTTCTCTGAAAACTACAAATATTGAGAATTATTAAAATTGATGCCAGTAACATCAGTTGCAAGTGCTTAAGAGTCTGTCCTGACCTTTTGAGTTTCCACATTTTCTTCATGGTGAGCACCCAGTGCTATTAAAACATTCAGTGCTGGGAAAGAATAGATACAGTCTTCACTACTGCTTTAAGAAAGAAAATTCCTACATATTTGGCAGTCTTCAGTATCAAAGTGTAGGTGTTTAACTAGAAATCCCATGAATACCCAAGTTTGGAGAGAACTGCATGTCCAAATATTAGAAAGGTAATTGAGGAGGAAAATTCCAGACTTTTGAGATTGAATTACTTCAGGAATATTCATGTGTTGAGTATTATCAAAAGTAATATTACTTTGGGCTAAGCAGTGACTGCAAAGGCACAGCAGATCATTATCCCTCCAGATTCAGGCTGTAAAACTTGAAAAGCTCTTGATGCCAGACAACTGCTGTGTTTAGTTAATCTTCTTTTAACAGTGTCTTTGTATCTGTATCCAGTGTAGCGTACCATAATAAAGCTGTGGTTCAAAGAACAGAACTTTATACAAAAATTATACTGTAAATAACCTAAGTAATACACTCCTGAAACCTCAGGCATTTAAACACAATTTCTTTTTAAAAAAAATCTATTAAAAAAATTGCATAAATGTAAATGCTTCTGACTAGCAGGAAAACATACAAACAGTTTTTTTTAAAAGGCGCTGGTTGTGTTTAGAGCAAATTTGATATGCTCCTTAAACTATAGATGTTTCCCATGATGCTATTTTCGTCACTTCGCTTAGACAAAGTTTAAATCAAATGATGGGACTTTCCTTTTTTTTTTTTTGTTTTAAAGGAGGGAGGGGGTCAATTCATTGATACTTCAACTTGATCGATTTCATTTCATCTTCTTTTTTTTTTTTTTGAGCTAACAGTGGGTGGCATACAGAGCTTGCATACAACACACTTTTACAGAGGTTACGAACTAAACAGTAATTAATAGAACACAATTTCTATTAAATTATTTACCTGGTCCTTTATGCTATTCTGGGTGCAAATAATATCAAAAATGAATAAATTCTGCTTTATCCTCAGTGACAAAAATGTATCCCAGAAATGTCCTTGCAAAGAGTTTCCCTTAAGTATATAATGTGGCAAAACTTCAGAGATCAGAAAAGTCTTAAAAAATTAAAATTAGTGCATATACAAGTGGAAAAAATAAAAGCAGGAACATCATGCACCTGATGTGTTCCTTAATCTAAAATAAATTCTTCACAGATAAAGCCTCCAATGGCAGCCTTAGCTCTAGGATAAGTGAAACATTCTTCCCTTCAAGTAACAGTGTACCTGACTGAAGTGCAAGCAGCTTTGCTCATCTCCTGTTTGTTTCCCAAATGTGAAATGAGATGACAACAACAATTCAGCTGTAGTGCAATTTGCTATTTGTTAAGTTCCTCAGCAATGTCCTGCATGCTTTCAGCAAATACTACAACTGACCATTTGCGGCTGCAATCAGTTCTTGAAAAGTATTTTCAAAGCAGCGTTTTAAATCGCTGTAAGTTACCACAAGTACACTCTTCTCATCTCTGGAAATGAGGCTTATTTTTTCTGGCACACCAGCATCTAACTGTAACAAGAATGCAAAAGATAAAATAAAAGACGTGTGAAAGAAATGGCAAAACATTTCCCCGATAACAAAAACAATCAATTTTTTGGCAAGTATACTGTTTTGGTGTAGCACAGATCTGTTAACACACAAAGAAAGGATCTGAGTTGCACCAAAACAACACATACCTGGCAAAAAATCCAGACATTTGGTCTTAACCTGATATACATCCCCCACCTGTGGACTACATTAATCTTTTTTCTCCATAATGCTAATAATCCTGCAATACTACCTTATCTCCCCCTGTATAGAAACCTAGCATAATTTCCAGATAGCTCCTGATGAACAAAAACACTTTTGACATTACATTTGCACATAGTTCACTCCATTTGCATGTAAGATCCACAAGCCTCCTAGTAGGGTAGGTAGTGAACTTCTTGTCCACTCTGAAAATGAATTAACGGATGGACCAGCCCCAAATACTCTGAACAACGGTAGAAACCCAAACCTAAATTTTTTTGGCAGCACTAGAAACAAACTAGATTTTAAGCCTTCTGTACAGTATATTTCTTCCCTTATTCTATGAAAAAGATCACCTAGTTACAGTCCATAATGAACAATTCAGACGTAATGATTAAAATTTATTCCACATCTATTTTCAGGTTTTGTTCTGATTTATCAAATTCGGTAATAACATAATTGAAGAACTGAGTTGCACAATCTTCCAAGAGACTGCCATGCAACTGCTCTCACTAATGTTTGGTGACAATTGCCTGTAACAGATGCAGAAGTGCTTTTGTCATGAAATTTTGAAAACACGAAGCTCCACAAATGGCATTATCTTCCTCAGGGAAGCTGCTGAATTCCTTTTAATAGAAAGATTCAGGAACAGGATAGAAAAGCAGTGATTTGGAAGACAAGCATGTATGTTACACTACATACATTAGAGATGTACTACAAAGTCTTAATTTGGAACAGTATAATATGTTATGTGCCAAAGTCCCTTCCAATGCTATCTTATGACCTCACTTTTCAAGAAATGTTCAGTGGAGAACTGTCTGAATCTTACAATGAGAAATTTGTGTGGCTGTTTTGGTTGATATTTCCAAATACTTTACACTATAAACTTTCGTGTTCCCATGCAGAAGGTAGGACAGAGGCAAATGGAATATGATACTGTTGAGACAATCTTTGGAAACACAGTCCCAGCAGGATAAAATAAATGCATTGTAATGTGTACTGAATAGCAGAACAGCAATTAGATTTGGCACAGAGATGTTGGTTGCTGTCTGGAGCAACATAGCAAGTTTGAAACTGCTTGCATTTGTCTTCTAAAAATAACACTGATCATAATCTTAGAAGATGGAAGCTCCCAGATTTAAAGCTTCTGCTTTGTGAGTAGTTTCAGAAGGACAAAAGAAAGCCAATTAACTTTTAGTTTTCGTGAGTAGGACAAAAATCACATATCTTTTCCAATACCCATTACAAAATAATAGTGAGAAATCATTTACTATTCACATTATCATTCACAAATTCAGTGAAAGCTCTTATGAATTTAGTATCTGGAAGATCTGTATTAAGAAAGCCACACAGCTGACTAGAAACACCAATATGGCTTTCTTTCTCTTCTCCTGTGGATACAGAAGTCAGCATCTCAGCAGAAAAGATCCCAAAAACACATTGGGAAACACTGAAGAAAAGACTTTTTTTGAACAAAGTTTCGCTCAAAAGGAATGTTTTTGGAGCACAGCAGGGAAGCCCAAATAACCACTTCTACTAGCACACAGTTTCAGAAGTGCTTTTTAGAGTGTGTTTCCAAAGTGGAGCTCTCTAAGACTTACATTTTTCGTGTACTGAGCCCACAACCACAGGAGAGAAGAGCCTCTGTTTGAAAAGGTAAGCTATGAGCATTTACAGAAAAAGGCATTCTTTGGAAGCTCTTACCTATAAATTCAGGACTGTTCCCCACTTGCTACAGAACTGTACTGGTCACTGCTTTCAAATCATGATGACATTTCACTGTCTATTTGGATATCAACATGCTTTTTGATTTAGCATCCCTTTAATATCACTTTTAAAGTGATTACAAACACCAACCAGAAAGATGAAAAGGAGGTTAAAAAAAGCACAGCAGTGGTCTAATAGGAGACAAAAAGCTGTGACAATTTAGAAATAGATATAGCTGTAGTTACCCTGCTGTCATGTGCCAAAGGATCCAAATATATTCAAATCTTCCTGGAAGAGAAAGTTGGCTATCCTAATCCTAGAAAACAACACTATCCACAAATGGCATATTGTCACTATGTAGTGAGTGGAATGACCAGAATGACCAAGCAGCTATGAAGAAAGGAATTAACATCTTATTCTCCTACAAGTTATTCAAATTTGATAAAACAATATAAGATAAGTCAAAAGCTGATCTGACAAAAAAAAAAAATCAGCTCATGTACTTTTTAACTTATGGAGCAAGACAAGAAGTTCTACAACTACTGAAGATCTTGTGGTCTCTCATGCAACCCCCACTATTAACCATGAAAGCACTCAGCTAAAGTTTTGATAGTGGTGCAGCTTAGAAACTGCAAGGCACCCTGAGTTACCAGAAACATACTTAACATTTGTGTCACAGAAGTTTTCCTTGCTGTCTAGGAAGGTGCTGGATTTTGCACTAATTTCTATTACACCTCCCCTCCTGATACACACTTCTGTCTTCCGCTCTGGTCAAAACTGTTTAAGGAATGGATCCTCTTGCTTTATGACCATCTTCTGCAATAACTATATCAGCAGAAACCTCCTGGTTAAAGGGGTTTTATGGATCCTTTATGCTGTATTGAAAGACCAGAGTAGCATAAAGGGACCAGCATTGCTTATTCACAGTATTCAATGCATTCTAGGATGAACAAGTCAATACTGTATTTCATGCTCTATTAGTGAATTTCAAGCTTTAATAATAAATATGCTACTAAGTTTATTTAAAACATCCATAAATGTTTGAATATTAGCTTAGGGAATACATTTTCATCCAAAATAGGGGAGAAATAAGCATAAGGTAAACCTGAATTAATCTGTCAATGGCATCTTTCTTTAAAACAATATTTCCCACCAAAGCAAATTAACCCAAGCAATTTTTAAAAGCTAACCCAAGTACAGTGTACCTTGTTAAGACATGAGATAATGTGACTGAGGTCAATCCAAGGAGTACCCGCTTCTGTCACCTGATGGAAAAGGTGATCTCGAAAGAGCTTTAGTAAATACCTGTCTCCAGTTTCTGACCATGTTGGGTCTTTCTGAAACCTGGTATAAAACAAAGGCTCAGATTAAAACTCAGAAAGTTAAAGATAAAGCAAAACCCACAAATATACATGACTGATCTGAATCTAGTAATCTCATTGCTCTGCTAAGCTTCCTGTTATAATCTGCAATTAAATCAGTTTCCCTCCTGCTATACAGATAGAAGATAACAATCAAAGCAACTCAGCTGAAGTATCTGAAGCTAATGCATACAGATGGCCAACAAAAGGAATGGAAGAAAGCAGTGGCCATCTACAACGAGTATACTATGTGAATATTAGAAACTAGCTTTATAAACAGCTTTTACCCAAGTCTATTCAGTAACGGGAAAAACAATAATGGATAGAAAACAGACCATGAACATTTAATTTTTTATAAGGTAGTTGATAAAAAAAAAAAAAGCTGATAATTAACAGGCTTAAAGCTGGTAGCTATGCCATATGCTACAGATCAAGGAAGCTATGCATTTCCTCAAAAACTATTGTCACTCACAACAGACCAACAAGAGAATCCATACTAAAAGAGGAAGCAACTTTGGCATACCTATTCGTAGCCTTCTCTTTTCCTTTACTATTTTGGTCAAAGTTGCTTATCTTATTGTTTCAAGGCTTCTTAAACAACTAAATCCTTAAGAGGCAAATATGGGGAAAATGTTTAACTTAAGTTTACAAAGGAAGAAGCCTTGCATTGCAATCTGGATTTTGCATACTTTACACCACAAAAACAAGAATTTCTTACTCTGGCCTCTCATTGATTGTTCCCAATTTTGCTAGAAGCCTAAACAACCTTCCATTTTGCACCTCCTAGAAAACAAGAAAGATTATTAAAGTATCTGAAATGTAAGACACTTTTTTGGCAAAGATATATAGTAGTAGTGGCAACGAAGCACTATGTACTACAGAGATGTATTTATTCTAAGACTGCGTGTTTCAGAAAGAGATCCAATACATTATATTGTGTATTGGTAGTCCCAAATCTAATCTTGGCAGTTCATAGCCAAGTTATAATGTGGAGGTTTAACAATCAGTGACATCTTACTGCCCCAGCAGAAGCTGGATCAGGCAACCTAGCCCTATGCAGAAACAAGTCTCGACTCTCCTGCCAGCCTACACTTAAAAGTATGTCAAAATACTGTACATTAAACAATGTTAACACACACATGCATGTGTGTATGTATATATATACACACACACAAGCATACGTGCATGTCTATACATACACAGGCACTTATCAAGACTGTAGAAGTGAACAGTACAATAGCTAATTTCAGGTAAATAAGAAATACTCTACTAAATGTGTTCTTGGAAAATGTTCTGTAGGCCATTGTTAGTTAATATTGTTTAGCAACAATAATATCAGACCAATTGGAATAGCAGTCTAATACAATATTTTGAAACAAGTTTTTTCACAAGGCTATAAATTTAATTTTTACTTAATGCAGTATTAATTCCAAGTCCTTCAATATCAGAGGCAAAGCAGTCAAAACAAGCTCATACAAAAGACAAAACAATAGCATTTAAAATGCTCATAATACATGCAATTAAAAAATTATTTCATACATTTTTCATCATCGTTTAGGTTACTGTAAAGTGTTGCATCTTAATCTAGCTTGCATTATACTATGGATTAATCTTCCGTTTAAGTAAAGCTCCTCAAAGCTGGCAGGGAAAAAAGATTCTCTCTTGATATTTTTTTTATATTCTCCAGTGGCCCAGCTCTCCAGTGTTATTCATGCTAAACTGCATCTCACTTCATGCATGATCATATTGATTTCAAATGAGTTCAGTCTGGAGTAGATTACTGTGCACAGCTGGGTAAATAAAATAGGTCAAGGTGATAATAGCTTGACCTCAGACAGCCTATGGGTTTGCAAGATTTTTATTACCAGTCTAAAAACACACAGCAGAACAGCTTGTACGTCACTTGAAGCTGCACTTAGAAGTTGACAGAAAAGACTTACCTTGTCCAGCTAGCAGAGGTTTACACAACCTCCAAATAATTTTTTGGCATGTGCCCAAATACACAAAAGCCAGAAATGCATGTATGTGAATGCTACAGCCTTGCAGATTCCAAGTCAATGGTGACAAAATTGAACACCAACACTGACTCTAAGGCTCCAGGTTGCCTCTCTGCAGGCTGAGTAGCCTGTAGGGCAGGGAATTCTTCTACAGACTCTATTAGAGGACTTAAAAACTGAGGCTTTGCATACTTGAGTGCTGTGACATGTAGATGATAGGAATATTCAGGTGAAGAAGGGAAAGGACAGAGTAATGGGGTAACTGCCATGTGAAATGCAAATAACAATATTCATGGCTTCAAGTGTAGTAAAGTTATTAACTACATACAAACCACTTCAGGAATTAGAAGCCCCTAAGCTGCAGATGACTGCATGCTTGGAGAATATGATGAAAGAACATACATACAAACATTGTTCTAACATTCTTTGCAGCAATGATGAAGAGAGGGTATATGGCTAGACCTAAGTACTGTAGGTCTGATGGTAATGGAATATGTGACAGTGCAACCAAGTTATAGTATGATATTTAATTAACAACTGCTATTTACTGCTGCTAGATAAGCAGCTACTGCCAAACTAGGGGCTACACAACAACTTGGATTTGTGGTGGCTGTGCTCACCAGTGAAAAGCAACTGCTGTAAGCAACCTGACTGAAAACGTACACTCCTTAACGCTGATTACAGGACAATCTCCATTTTTGTTATTGGAAGAGGTCCAGCTACCCAAATTTGTGCAGGCATCTTGGGCCACCTTGACAAGAAGTGATCCTAAACATCTTCAGAGTAGGATCAGTTGACTATTAATAGGAAGAGTGAGCACCTGTCAGGCATCCAAAGTAGACACCAACCTGCTTTATATCTCTTTGCTTCTGAAAGATTTCCTCATCTTTCACTAAGGACGGAAAAGCAGGTTTCCAACAAGTCTATCATGGAAAAGTTAACAGTACCAGTTCACCAGAATCCTATCTATTGCTTTTCAAATATGCTTATCTGGGGCATGTAAGGGAAAGGAGTTGCAAGACTTAAATCCTTAGAAACAGAATACACTAGACTACACAAATCTTCAGCAATATGAAAGCTTTCTGCAATGTTATCGCAGTCATGTTAGAAAATCCTATGATCAGTGGCTTCTGATAAGTAGACAAGATGAAGCTCAAACACTTTCCTACTGAACAAATACACACTAACATAGGACAAAGTACATATTTTCTTCGTAGCTAGCACTCAATACAATGACTGAACTTGGTAGACTAACCAGACCCACACAGCAAAAGGTGCACATTTCAGGGAAACCGAGGATCACAACCTTTACTTCCACAACCATTCATTGGGAAAGGAATAAGATAAGTAAAGTGGCACTGAAATCTAAATCTAAGAATTTGAAGAAAGCATTTGTTGCTCTATAACCTCTAACACAAGCTAGATGATCTAGTGTGAGATGACGTATAAGCATTATGAACTCAGAATACTACTTTTTAACCATTCAGTAAAGAAAATCTTTTCCTAGGACTGTTGGTTGAATATAAAGATGCTACCTAGAGTTAAAGGCCAGCCAAGCACTTTCTAAAACTAGTGGTTTTTAGAACTTTTGGATTTTCAGTACCTTGCACTCAGAGTTAAGTCTGTAAGCAGCTTACTTGGGTTGCTAAACAAACAAAAGAAAAAGTACCTAGAAAACATTCCCCCTTAAAGTAGAGCTGTAGGATTACCAACTATACGTCTTCCTGTACGAATTACCAAATTATTTACCTTTGCAAGGTCTTCCTCTATAACATCATTTCTCATTTGAGCAGCATCCAACTGAGTATAGAATCGCGCACCAATCATAGGCATGATATCATTTACACTGCGAAGCCTGTTTTGGTCAGTCAGCAAATACCTGCCAAAATATCCCCACCCCCAAAAGATTACTTAAACATGCTGCAAGTGCCAGAGAGTTCGTCCTATTACGACTTTACAACTATTGACCCTGATGTCTATTTAATATGAGTTGACAATTTGTGTTTAATTAAAAAGATATTAACGAAGAAAATATTTGTGTTAATTTACTTCTACATTTCCAGACAGTTATTTGTATTAGCTAGGATTGTGCCTTCATGGAACTTCTTAGTTCACTCCACTCAAACATTAAGAGCATACCTGAAAAGAGGGAAGGATGCAAAGATTCAGATTGTCATGCAATTGTTTTTCAAATGAGAGAGGGGACAGATTTCTCTACTTTCCCCTCTTAGGCTGCAAGAGCAGAAATAATGACTGTACTGAAGAACACCACAAAATAATACACGACTAAGAAAAGCTAGTGTTCACGTCTTTGGTCAAAAAGGAAATGTGCCTATTCTTTAATATCTTCTGAAACTGTGAAAATGTGAGATAAGACCAGGATATTGCTATGGTAGATAACAGGCAAGAAACCCAGTACTGAAGATTACTTATAAGGCTTGTGTGGTGGTGTGTTTCTTTTTTTTTGTTGTTGTTTTTCATTTGGGGTGTGTGTGTTTGCTTTGTATAGTTCTTTAAAGTTGAATAGTAACTTCTTATTAGGAGCTTTAACAACACTCTAATAAAGCAAGGGCACTGATTTTTATTAGATACACCATAAAAATACGCATTATATTAATTAACTTTAAATGATAATGCTTAATAATGCACTGGCTATGCAGACATTCAATGACAGTTCTACCTTATTTGCAACTGAAAATATTATTTTGACTTTTTCATCTGTATGTTAAGGTAATTTTCTTTAAAAGATGTATTTTTATTTATTTTTTTAAGACATTGGCAAATAAATGTAGTAGCAAACTTACAAAATCAGATTCTTCAGATCAGAGGAATAGTTGATTGTCACCAGTTCCATTGCTTTCTGCAAATTCTCTCTCTGAATTCCTGATAAAGAATTGCACGCCAAAGCCAACACAACTTTCCCCAAGGAGATCAGATCTGCTTGCTAACAGGGAAAACATGCACAGATAAGATTCATAGTATAGATAAATATTACCTACAGAACTAGATGGCATTTAAAGAGATCATTCTTCAGTAACCTTTGAAGGACTTGAGCAACTGAAGTGCTATAGTTCAATACAGCTGTCCAAGTGGTTAAAACATACAGAGGAGAATTTGTCCTGATCTCCTGTTTGATACCTAAGAGCTTCAAGATAGTATATTTACCCTTGAATGCTTAAAATCCACTTATTTTAGCTTAATGATAGTACCAGAGCAAAATCTTCTGTAGTGAGCAGAAGCTCTACACAAAGAGATTTTCCTAACCACTCATGCACTGCCTGCTGAGGAATCAAGCATTTGGTAGTAAATTGCACAAGCCTTCTCAGCACAAGACACAGAAATACGTATCAAGGCTTATTCATTAAAACAGAAACATGTCCTACTGGAACCTAGCAGCTCATGTTTTTGTTTTAACAAACAGATCGTAGATTTTCATCTCTAATGGCCCGTGTGAAAAGATAGGAACTGCCTGAAGTAACTAGACAGGAACAGACCTGTAAGGCTAACAACTGGAGCGGCATCCCATTTTGTGAAGAAATCCTTAGCATTACAAACCCCTTTCCTTAGAGTAAAGCTTCTCAAAAAAAAGAGAAAGCAGCTGCATAGACTTTGTCACAACAGAAAATTTAGCCCATTTTGATTTTACAGGTAGAAGGACAGCCACAAGAAGTTACTGCAAAAAGCTACACCAGACTTGAAGTCACCTCTGAAAGCAGAAGCCTAATTTAGTAGCAGACAGTACTCTTCGTAGCAAAAGCTGCCTGATTCTCCCTATAGAAACTCTTTCAGGTGCACGTAACTTGGCCAAACTTGAAACATTTGCAGCTTTCCATATTGGATGCCTGCTTCAGACTGAATTTAAGAGTCAGATTTCCTGACTTTCCTCTTAGAAAAGATATTTTTGCAAAAGCTAAGAGGTGAATGCTACTATTTGTTGTGAATGTCAACTCCATATTCTGGAGGAAAAATGTTTTGCAAAGAACATTGTCACACAGGGAGTATACCTGCTGTCATTTCTGTTAGGAAGGTCAGCAATTTGGCAGTACAGCAACATTGAAAGTTCTGTTTAGAATTTGGTAGCTAAAACTTTAGGAAACTCCCGAGATGGTGGATTTGCCACAGCCCCTCACAGCTGTTCCACCCAGAGGGGTAGGTAGCTGTGTTTGCTGCTTCCTTTGGCTGCAGCAGCTGAACAGAGCCTTCTTTCCCTTCGGCCACGTCTTCCAGATGTTGAGGCACCAAGTAAAGAACATGTTTCCAGGTCTCTGAACGTTCCTGCTGTTTCTGTATCAACTGCTAACGTATGATTAAGCAGCACAACTTAAACACGGATAAGCAATGTGACATAAGTTTAAAAGCATGGAACAGGGCAGTCATTAATGAAGACAGAAACAGGACATGGAAAATAGGACAGCAATAAAGACAATGCGTGGAAAAGATGGGATTGGCATTTGTTAGACTTGACTTCCTAAGGAACCAGGAATTCCTGAGCATCAATATTGCTTTGTACTTTGGCAAAGAGAAATGAAAAGGACCAACAAGGTGGGAACCTACTTGCTGCCACTACTAAGCACAGACAGTTTGAGCAGCAGATGACACTGCTGTTGTACAAAACAGAAGAACCTTGCTGATAAGGTATCTGCACTGAGACATCTTTACCCTGCACAATGGTATTTTTGTTATTTTGCTTGTTTGTTTCCAAAAGACTTGAGAAAAATATGGAAGTATTTGTGTTAATGTTATCTTCTTTCTGCAGTCTCCTACTTAGAACCTTCCAACTTCTAATAATTGTTAAGGAGGTGTCTTATGTAAATTCTTTTCACCCAACCCTGACAAATATACCCAAAACAGAAAACTTAAGGAAAGACCCTATTGGAGAAATAGTCTCTTTACATAGTTGCTTTCATAATACAGATTGCATTAGATTTTAAAAATGGTTGAGAAAGGTCTATGTTAGCTTCAGCTAGGAAATTCTAAATTCAGACTTTTTATTTTCAAAGAGTTTTCTTTATTTTGCTAAGTACACCTAACAGAAAAATGGGCAGAGATAATACAACACACCAATGAAGCCTCAAGCACACAGTTCCAGTTACAGCCAATGCTTAACTTGTGTTTTGGTCGAAAAATGGTTTGGATTCATCCCGTTAATTTTAGGAATTTAAACTTGAAGTTACTCAGTTAAGAGTCTGATCAATCGAAGATCTGTGTATTCCACAGGACAATTCAGATTTTAAGCAAGCTGAATCACTCCCTGAAGCTGCCTCGCTATTCACTGACACCTAAAACCCTGAAATAAAGTGTTATTACAATGTCCAGTGTACGAATTCTTACAAGAGCACAGAAGTACACAGATTATTATTTTTCTCGTGTCTAATTAGATAATGGAATGGACATCTGGATTTATGGATTTCAGATTCCTATTTCAGAAGGGATCAAACTGCCATCCACTGACAAACTCTATCCATGTAGACAAGGTAAAAACATCCCAAAAGCTGAAGCACACCATCTTTCTGCAGGGAAAAGAAAGCCATATATTCCTATTAAGTCTTACCCTCCTCTCTGAAAAAAAAAAAAAAAAAACCTCATTCAGATCTTGCTGCTTCAAGGCAGAGGAAGTTTAAAGGATGCAAACAAACTGCTAGACTTTTTTTGAAGCAGGGACACTAGAAGTAAGGAGTACTCCTGCAGTAGCTTTACCAGTTCAAGGTACACATCAGATACGATCATTTCTCTGCTTATGCTCCATGTCATGCTTTTCACATATTTAAGGGTCACGAGCCATTAGCTTGCCAGAAGACTTTTGCTATGGTAACTATCAACAGTGACTATTAAAATCATACTAAGTCAATTCACAACTTCAAAGAAAACTACTACATTTTTTAAGTACAGGTTGCCTTTTGTTCAAAAACGTATCTTGCATGCAACTAATGATCATTTAAGTAGCAATTCAATTAGTAATAACTGTAACCTGTAACAACCTTTCTTTTTTTATCTCCTGAAAAACTTTGCAGGTAAAGATTGTATCACCATCATCTAGGGTCATTGATGGAAATATAAAGTAGCATTAGACTAAAAAATAGCCTCAAGGAGATACCCTCAGAAACAGCCTTCTTCATTAATGGTTTCTCTGTTATCAAATGAATTTTAAATATGTCAGTGAGCAATTTAAAAATTAATTGAATAGGTATTCTTTCTGCATTTTAATGTTAAAAAGATATACGCTCCTGTGCCAAAAGCCCTCAAGATATATGAGCATTTTATACAGTTGGCTGCATCAGCTAGACATGTAAGCTAGTCAAATAAATCACATTTTTTGACAAGATCCATCTTCCATAAGTTCTTTGAAACTGACACTTCGTTTATCCTATTCGAGTGCTGTGCTTGGATCAGTATCAGCTCAATCACTAATTCTGTAGATTTGCCTGTCCTTTTAAGTACTGGAATTGTACTTAAGTCCCTCCAAGTTCCTAGATTATTTATTAATTTTGAAGTCAACATCAAGACTTTAGATGCCTCTTCTGCTAGTTTATTTAAATCTGGGGAGGTGTATGTGAAAATTATTTTGGTTTACTACATTAAAATATTTACTTTGAGCAAATGTAACCTTACAGCCCTTGTTAAATCAATAGAACCTGTTTTCTCTTCATTTCATACAGAGAGAACTCAGTTTCATTTTTATTCCAATACAGCAGTATTTATTAAACCTTCTATTGTTTCCTGTATCACCATTTACAGTTTTACCACCTGAATTTAGTAACTGACACATGACTTAAAGATTCAGGGGAGGGAGGCAGGATGGGGAAGGAATTTCTACAGGTCTAAGCATCTTGTTTTTAATATAAGTGACCATTCATATTTCATTTATGTATTTTTAGTTTCCTTTAAATCTTAAATGATCATGTAAGCTAACACAGGCTCTGAAAAACAGACTGTGAAGAACAATTGCAATCCTTTTGCATAGCCCCTCTCTGTTGTGGCCAAACTCTTTCCTATCTATATTAACAATGGGAAATGGCCATAAAGTGACAAATGCTAACAAAAATACCTTCCTCCACTGAAGACAGCAACAAGGAAATGCATATCAGCTGGGCAGTAAACCAACAGATAACCTACATTTTTTACAGTCCCTGAGGAATTCAGGAACTGGGTCATGGATCGAGAGGAAAAAGGACAAGCTGCAGCTGTTATTTTGTAGTGTTATCTGGCTAGGGCAAACAAAGGTAGAGTGTGATAAACGACTTCTGAATTTCAAGGAATTAACTCAGTCCAGAATCTCTGAAGGAACAAAATGGATTATGAGAATCTAGCCTTTCTAGAGGAAGCAACAAAAAGGAGGTAATGCAATGTTTTCTAACTCCAGCGTACGTCTTCCACACAGAAGAGTACTTCTCTACTGGTTTAGTGGTGATTCTTTAACAATCTGGATAATAAGAATGAATAAAGCATGCAAACAAAACGTGTATCTAAGCAAAACTAGGTGTTAAGAAAGTTAGTTGGCAAATGTTGGGCTGCTGTGGTGCTAAATGCTTCTGACAGATTGGCATACCTGCAAGTATTTTCAGATTTGTACCTCCAAGTACGTTAAATATTTTGCTTTATAATTACTTGAATGCCATAATATCTCAGAAGGATCTCTTCTCTTGTTGCTATTAAAGTAAATTTAAGGAATTATTTAGATCATAATCTCGCCACAGTTTTAGAAATGGAATCCCTCACTTACTTGCATCCCTGTATCCTCTCAGTTGGTTTCTATTAAATTATTACCACAAGCCCATTGACGTGTATCTGGTGGGCACAGGAAGGATCCTTTGATGTCCTACCAGAAGTACACTAAAAATTGCTTTAGTGTATTATTTAAAAAAGTTGATATGTTCTAGGACAAGGTCTCCAATAAGCTAGTTTCTGCCTGGCCAAAGTTCAAACATCTCATTTATTACTGGAAGACTCTGAATGAGCAATTTTCTCACAGTGAATAAGCTCAATTAATGAAAATAAATTAAATCCAACTCCCTACTGTAGTCTTTCTCTCCCAGTATGGACAGGGTACGTGATGACTGCTGAAGCAATGTACTTTACCCTGAGGGGAAGTTAGGGAAAGAGGCACTCCTGTACACAGTGATGCTCCAGATGACTGTGGAACAGTTTTTGTTAAGTCTAAAGGGATTCTTCTTAATTCACGAATTATGCAGAGTCCACACTTCAGAGAACGCCAGGAGAGCACGGAAAAACTAGGAGCCTAAAATAAAGATACACTCGAATCTTTTAGGAGTGAGGAGAAGGCCTAAATGCAGATATTTTAAAAGATCTTTTCCTCCTCTGTTTACAGTCATTCATCACTTAATTATTTGTTAAAACAAAGGAGAAAGAGCAAAAACTGCTACTGAAACATTTTCTGATCTCTATCACTAAATGCAAGATTTTTCGTCCTCTTTCTTTCAAGATCTTTTAGAGATCTGTGATTCCAACCATTTCTGACTTCAGTTTGTTAAATACTAACAGTTTGACCTGTTCTGTGAGTTTGCTGAAGTTTCAGAAGCAGAAGATAGCAAAATGAGCTTTCACATTTCTAAGTTACAAACAAATTCAAACGAAGATCAAATCAGGAATAAAAAAATAGTTATTTAGAGATAGTTATACCAGACTACGATTCAACTAAAATATTCATCTGCCAAAAGGAATCACATTGGTTTTCTGTACTCTCTGTGCCAAGACACCAACCTCAATAGAGCACTGTTGTCTTACCTGAAACTGAGCCATTAATGCCAGTGGATTATTTTGACTGTTGTCAAATGTTAAAACATCAAAGATTCCAACACAATTAACTCGTAACCTTTGGAAACGAGAAAAAAGAAGCGTCAGTAAGTTTTGCTGTTTACTCCATTTTTCCCCCAAATATTCATACCTTTCCCCTAATATTCATATGCTTTAATATGACAAAAAGTTATCTTCGTATTTCACAAACTATTATGAAGCAGAAAATACTGATTTTACTGTTTGATATAGTGCAACAGACAGCCTTGTATTACAAATAAATCAGTAAGTTTCTAAGCTGACAGTGGTGGATCTCAACAGTACATTGAGGATAGTGCATAAGTCTTCCTGAAATGTGTTTAAATTGAACTTTACAAGTTCTAGAACATTTTCAATTGACATAAGATATTAATAGAACTTTTTAATTAAGCCTTTGCTATTTTGCTAAAAAGCTGCATGGTTAACAGGTATCATGAATACAGACCACAGTATACAGTGAAAATGAATACTTTACCTTGTTTTGCCAGTTACAAGAATCTTTGTTGGATCCATAACTCGGCATGCTAGTCCTGCTGTATGAATGGTCCGTAAGGCAGAGCTGAGCTGCACAATATATGCCCATATCAACGATTCTGGAAGCAATCCCGCATGCTGCCGTGGTAGAGGTCCATCATGCTGACCTGGAGGAAAAAGACTACGCATCAACAGACAGCTACTACATATAGTTACACTTAGAACATATTGAATTATACAGTTAATTCACATACTCTTTTCATTGAGCTTTTAAATCAACAGTACTCAAAAAGACAGATACCACCTATTGTGCTATAATGGTTTTTGTTTAATTTTTGGAAGGGCAATAAACTTTAAAACACTGCAAACTCACTGGACATTACTATTTTCACTCATATTCAGGAAAACTATGCTGATTTTTAAGTTTAGGATGAATATTCATTACAATAAGAGCACCAGTTAAAAATTCCTGGAATTGCTGAACTGGAATCGTATGTATTTGAGAAGTAAAAATACTAGTGTTGTGAAAAAACAAGCATATATCAGAGCAATTGCAACAGATCCCGTTTCATCTCCTTTACTCTAGGAAGGTAAGGAAGTCAAACATTCTACATCTGATAAAACTGAGGGAAATACAACAAACTAGTTTCAAACTACATGAGCAGAGTGGAAGATTCTGTGGCTAAACATCACTGAACACAACTTTATCATAGAATCATAGAATATCCTGAGTTGGAAGGGACCCTTAAGGATCATCAAGTCCAACTCTTGACACCGCACAGGTCTACCCAAGTTCAGACCATGTGACTAAGTGCACAGTCCAATCTCTTCTTAAATTCAGTCAGGCTCGGTGCAGTGACCACTTCCCTGGGGAGCCTGTTCCAGTGTGCAACCACCCTCTCTGTGAAGAACCCCCTCCTGATGTCAAGCCTAAACTTCCCCTGCCTCAGCTTAACCCCGTTCCCGCGGGTCCTGTCGCTGGTGTTAATGGAGAAAAGGTCTCCTGTGACCCAGCTCACTGACAAGTCATCACTCTACAATGCATTTAATGGGCCACCTGAAAGCAATGCGTCCCCTAATTTCTAAATGGATTCATAGTCCTCCTTTCTGAAGTAAATTACTTATTTGCAAACACACAAATTCCATACTGCAAAACTGTTTCTCAGTAACACTAAGCCATAGATGAAAAAAGACAGTTCATAAATGTCATTTTCCCTAAGATGCCTTTAATACAAAGTCATTACAGTTTGCATAGCACAAATCTCAAAATATATCAAAACCAAAATTCCTCTCCAAACATGTTCCTTGTTGTTTTGTGTTTTGTTGTTGTTGTTGTTGTTTTTTCCCACCCCCCAACAGCATGTCCCTATCAATGCATTTGCTTCAAATAAGTTTGGGTACATGTTTATGTGCCCCTGCATGGGTACACACACGTCAAAAAATGAAATATTACTGAAAGCTTTACTTAGAAATTTTACTAGTTTGGGGTGATGGGCTGAGGACATTCACAGTTTAAAAAAAAAAAACACACTAGTTCATTTTGCAGGTTTAAGGTGTTTTGGTTTAGATTATAAAGGTCAAGACACTGTCTCCTTTAAATAGCATCAAGCCTGGCATGTCTACTGAAGGCTGAATATAATGAGATATTCTTTGTGTCTTTTTTTTGGCCTCCTGATGAATCATTATGCAAATCACTTCCCACAAACCAGCATACCAGAAGTCTCATGTAGCAAACTCCCCCCAGCCCCCATGATTCCCTCTTCAGCATGAGAAAAATTATAAGATGTGAGACGTAAGTTCCTGTATTAATCAAGTCTTTTTTTTTCTAACCATTAGTTGCTATAATAGAGTACACTTTACTTCTGGTAAACAGCAACATGTCATATGTTTAGCAGGAATAAATATGTAACTGTCTTACAAACCTTTATGTATAAAATAAATACGTGCAGAACAGAAGTGTTGCTATAATATTCTGAAAAGAAAAAAGCCAGAACTTGAGGGTTAGTTTTCTGCATGTGTTCAAGAACACTTGCCCTTTGATTTCCAGATTAAAGGCAACGTAACCAAAAGAACATTCAAAAAAAAAAAAAAGCTGACAAAGATGTGATCTCCCAATAAGAAAATCTCAGTTAAGTACAAGAAGGACACCTGGAGTACAAGAAGGCCCTGGAGAGTGTCCAGGGAAGGGCTTCAAAGCTGGTGAGGGGTCTGGAGCACAAGTCCTGTGAGGAGCGGCTGAGGGCACTGGGGGTGTTTAGTCTGGAGAAGAGGAGGCTCAAGGGAGGCCTCATTGCTCTCTGCAACTGCCTGAAAGGAAGCTGTGGGTTGACCTCTTCTCATAGATAACTAGTGATAGCACTAGAGCGAATGGCCTCAAGTTCTTCCAGGGGAGGTTCAGGTTGGCAATGAGGAGACATTTCTGCTCAGAAAGAGCAGTCAGGCACTGGGACGGGTTGCCCAGGGAGGTGGTGGAGTCACCGTCCCTGGGGGTGTTCAAGGAGAGGTTGGACGTGGTGCTTGGGGACATGGTTTGGTGGGTGACAGTGGTGGTAGGGGGGTGGTTGGACCAGGTGATCTTAGAGGTCTTGTCCAACCTTAATGATTCTAAGATTGTTTTACTACTGGAAAGAGTTGCTTGTGGCTACAGCTAAATCTAGGCTGCTGCTTTCAGGCTGGTTGGCTGCAGCCTTCATTCCCCTACACTAAAAGGTACTGGCTAAAACACTGGAAGAATCAGTTTGAAATGCCCTCTCACATATCTATCTGCTCAAAACAACTAACATTAAAAGCAGTCCAGTTAGCAGTAATGCTGGTTATGAAATACGTCCATGAAGGCCTACCAGGTCTGCTACAGGTGGCACCTGAGCAATGACCAAGGATATTAGACTCAAAAGCTCACTGTGCAAGTAAAGCACACAGCTAAAAGCTTACCAAAAAAAGTGCTAAACAAGTTGAAAAAAATGTAACAAAAACATTAAGAAAAAGTTACAAACATGATCAAAATTGTTAGCCCAAGAAGTGGTATTTTAGAGGTTCACGGTTGATTTTAAGGAGGCTTCCCACCCCAGGTTGAACCCACAGCCACAAACTTGCAGAGTTTCAGATTATCTCTTTCCTCTGGTGCAGGACAGACTTGCTTCTGTCAGAGCTTTCATCTCTGGATGCAGTACATAAATGCTAATGGGGAAGATTAAAAATGTAAGAACTGCCATTCCAAAAACACGGGTAATCCATTACCTTCCTTCCTACATTAAAATGAACTCACTGCCTTATTTTTATTTATTTAAAATTCAGTGTCATCATGTTTTCAGCTGAGCAAAATGTGCAGCATACGCTTAGCACTGGTGTTTTTTTTTTGAAGAAGAAAAGACATTAAAATGAAGTGCGGTTACCCAATACGAGGATGAACCTAGGGATAGCCCTGGGACAGGATGGAAGGGCTGGGACCCCAGCAGCAGGACCTGTTTTACATACTCAGTCAGGAACATGGTCACGGAGCATGCTAACACACCCTGTTCTCATCTGACATTTATGAAAAAATCAGAAGTCTAATGAAAGATTTAGCTGATCACTAAATTGAACCTGTCAGGCCTATAAATCAATCTTTTACATTTAGAACTGTGAATTTAGGTTTTAGTGTTCCTTATCTATAATAATGGAAGTAAGACACACGCAGTAGCTTTCCTTCCTGCCCCCCTTCTTCAGAAGGGACCTGGGCTTCAGTTTTACATTTCCCAATTTTCTATATACAGAAAGGTTCTGAAATACTAATGCAGCACTACAATTCATAGGAAAAAAAAATGAAGATAGCAAAAACTTGATTTGACTTGGAAAGTGTTGCAGCTTTTGGCAGAGGTATTTTAGGATAATTGTTCCATATTTTTCATCAGAGAAGCTGAAAACTGAGCAAAACAGTGTTTACAGTATCTAAAAGTAGTACTTCTAGATTTTGGTTAGCTTTGTGTTTTCAATAGGATACAAGATATTTTCATCTTCATTGTTTTTAGAATGTCTGTAGATAGAGACATCACATTGATTTTAAATATTCATATATGCCTCCTGCTTATCATAGTCCAACTACACAACTTAACTTATTCTAAAATGAAGAGAGATCTTCTGAAAAAATACTCAGTGACTGAAGGTGCAAAAGCTACAGAGCCAATAAAGTCCACGTTTCTGCATCAAGCACTATTATTAATAATCATAGAATATCCTGAGTTGGAAGGGACCCTTAAGGATCATCAAGTCCAACTCTTGACACCGCACAGGTCTACCCAAAAGTTCAGACCATGTGACTAAGCGCACAGTCCAATCTCTTCTTAAATTCAGTCAGGCTCGGTGCAGTGACCACTTCCCTGGGGAGCCTGTTCCAGTGTGCAACCACCCTCTCTGTGAAGAACCCCCTCCTGATGTCAAGCCTAAACTTCCCCTGCCTCAGCTTAACCCCGTTCCCGCGGGTCCTGTCACTGGTGTTAATGGAGAAGAGGTCTCCTGCCTCTCGACACCCCCTTACGAGGAAGTTGTAGACTGCGATGAGGTCTCCCCTCAGCCTCCTCTTCTCCAGGCTGAACAGGCCCAGTGCCCTCAGCCGTTCCTCGTACGTCTTCCCCTCCAGGCCTTTCACCATCTTCGTAGCCCTCCTCTGGACACTCTCCAACAGTTTCATGTCCTTTTTATACTGTGGTGCCCAGAACTGCACACAGTACTCGAGGTGAGGCCGCACCAGCGCAGAGTAGAGCGGGACAATCACCTCCCTCGACCTACTAGCGATGCCGTGCTTGATGCACCCCAGGACACGGTTGGCCCTCCTGGCTGCCAGGGCACACTGCTGGCTCATATTCAACTTGCTGTCTACCACGACCCCCAGATCCCTCTCTTCTAGGCTGCTCTCCAGCGTCTCATCGCCCAGTCTGTACATGCAGCCAGGGTTTCCCTGTCCCAGGTGCAGGACCCGGCACTTGCTCTTATTGAACTTCACGCGGTTGGTGATCGCCCAGCTCTCCAACCTATCCAGATCCCTCTGCAAGGCCTTTCCACCCTCAACAGAGTCCACAACTCCTCCAAGTTTGGTGTCATCAGCAAACTTGCTCAAAATACCTTCTATTCCTACATCCAGATCGTTCATAAAAATATTGAAAAGTACCGGCCCTAAAATGGAGCCTTGAGGGACCCCACTGGTGACCGCCCGCCAGCCTGACGCAGCGCCATTCACCATAACCCTTTGGGCCCTGCCCGTTAGCCAATTGCTCACCCATCGTATGATGTTTTTATTTAGCTGTATGGTGGACATTTTGTCCAGTAGGATCCTATGGGAAACCGTGTCAAAAGCCTTGCTGAAGTCCAAAAAAATCACATCAGCTGGTTTCCCTTGGTCCACCATACGGGTGATCTTATCATAAAAGGAAATCAGGTTAGTTAGGCAGGACCTACCCTTCACAAACCCATGCTGGCTGGGACCAATGACTGCTTTGTCCCCCAGGTGCGCCTCAGTAAGTTCGAGAACCATCTTCTCCATGATTTTACCAGGCACTGACGTGAGACTGACAGGCCTGTAATTGCTAGGGTCTTCTTTCTGACCCTTCTTGAAAATCGGCACAACATTTGCCAGCTTCCAGTCTACCGGGACCTCTCCAGATTCCCAGGATCGTTGAAAAATAATGCATCCAAAGGAACTCATGGTCCAGGAAGCTTGCCTACATTCATTAGAAGGTATTCAATTGCCATAAAGCAGAATCTGTGGTGCTGAAAACTGCTATTACGTGCATGCACACCGTACTTAATAACTCAGTATTGTTAATACACAGACCAAAGGACATACAGGGGCATGCTCATCTCTGATGCCGATACCTCAAAAAACTCATCAGGACAAAGAAAATACCTAACTGGCAGCAATATTGAGTTACTGTTTATTTGTCACGATTTTCTAGCTATTAGCTTTAAAATACATGCATTCAAGATGTGGTTTAGTTATTGGATGGTTAAGAAAAAAAGGTTTCAGGACTTTTAGGTTAATTTGCTACGTTAAAGAGAATAGCATTTCTGCAGATATAAATGTATTAACGGGTGCTATAATCTGAAACACTGATACCAGAAAGGTGGAGAAAACACAAGTTCTAGAACAACAGATTTAATGCTAAGTTTAGACTCTTGATAAAAACGAAAGTGCCTTGAGGAAATATGAGGAATGAGAATAAAAAGGGAATTATTCAAATAAATGTATTCCAAGTTAGCTGAAAAGAAGATTGCTGATTTGAAAGCTTGTGAACATTTAGTTGAATATTACAGAACAGCATCAGATTACCACTCTATCACCTGGAGAAGGAATATTTCATTGCAAAAAGAACAACACAAAAAATAAATTTTATAGATTCCAGAAATTAAGACATTTGCTTAGAGGTGTTTAGAATAAAAATAAATGTAAGCTGCTGCTATTTTTTTTCCACACAAAATTCCTTCCAAAGAAGTACTGTAACAGGATCTGCAAATAGCATGGCAAAAAGAAAAACCCAAGACTGATCACACTGACACCAAAAGTGACATGCAAGACAGCCATGTAAAAAAAAAAAAAAAACAAAAAAAAAACAGAAAAACAACAAACAAACAACATAATCCTCAGCCTTTAACCATCAAAGTCTAGTGTTGCCAACTGGAGTGTTCAACATAAATAAGGTTGCATACCTGAAATCAAATTCTGAGTTCACTGATCAGGTTGGCAGCGTTGTGCCTCCTAAAACCTTAAAAGCAATTGCACTAATCTGGGCCTCATGCTGCAGAGTACCCAACTTCCATCCATTCCCCTGCTTCTCTTGGATGTCTCCTCTAGGCAGGCAGACGGCCAAGAAATTCTGTGAGGGGATGGAGAAAGGATCCATGAAGGCAGGCAATTCCGAGAAATCAAGTATGCAATCTTATTTTTCTCTCTTAAATTGCTCCTTCTACTGAGGATCAGACTAGAAAGCACAAGTTACCAAAAAAGAAAAGCCAGAGCAAAGATGTGCAGAAAGATTTGGCAAAACCGGTGAACTGCAGGGGATTTTTTTCTAAATTAAAAAAAAAAAAAAGACTGGAAGAGCCACAGGCAGGAGTGAGTTATCAGAACTTTGAGATATTAAAGGAGGATGCAATAGTATGTTTTAATGAAATAAGACTTTCTCCTGGCTCAACAGAAATTGATGCCTTATTTTCGGTTTCGAAGACTACCCCTTCCTAAAGAAGAAATTTGCACTGGGTCAGATAGGTAGCCCGCTAGCCTGCTTCAATGATGTATGCTAAAAATCCAAATAGTAGCTCACAATAAATAACAGATCATGAACACAATATTTTGCTATCTTTCATTGTTTTGCAGCTCTGAGACCTCCTGATGGTCTTTGCAGTTAACAATTCAGATTATTCCTCTTCTTTGAGTAAGAACACTTTCCCCTCGAACCCAGGCAAACATCCACAATAGCTTGCGACAAATTTGCTGCCTGGCTAGTTTCATTTCATTTGCCAATCCCTAGTTTTTGTATGGAAAGAAACAAAAAAGAGTTGCTGCTTTTTATTTTATTTTCCCTGATGATTTTCAGAGACCTACCATATTCCAGTCATTTTCAACCCAATCTTCCTCTCCCATCTTCAAGAGCAGGAGTACTATCCTATTTTGCTGTTCTTTGTATTGATGCTATTCCACGTCTTTGATTACCCCTGTCACCTTTGAGCTTTTTATATTCCTTTATGTCAGTCAAAGCGGCTAAAGTTGACCACACCTACAGGTATTAGATCTGTGATACAACCACATCTTAATTACAGCATCTTTTACTTCATTGTTTACTCTTTTCTTAATCTGCAACAATCTTAATCCATATTCAAGAGGACAGTATTTCCCTTGATCCATTTAACTATAACCCTAGATCTATTTTTCAGTTATAACAGCCATGACAGCGGCCATCAATTTATACTTAAAATTAGGGTTATTTTCCCCTCAGTCTCTTCACTTTACATTTATTACACTGAACTTCATCCCCTAGATTTTTTGCCAAGAGTTCCAGTCCTGTAAAATCTTTCTGCAATCTATCACAATTGGCCTTTGTTTTTAATCAATCGAAATAACTAGGTGTTGTCAGCAGATGCTGACAGAGCATTATCTATCTTCAATATGGATGAGTGAATGTGTTAAGAAATACAGCTCCCAGCACATTCTTGTGACCATCAGTGACCTCTCTTCACTGTGAAAGTCAAGTGTTCACTCTGTTTCTTACCTTCTAACCAGTTACTAACCTAACTGAGGACTGCTCTCATATCATCACCACTTAGTTTTGGGGTGTTTTGTTTTGTTTTTTTGTTTTTTTGTTTTTTTTTAAGAGATGTCATTGAAAATGCAAGATGATATCTACTAGATCTACCTTCAAAGATGTTCAATATATTGATGAGGCATGACTGCTTTTTATAACAGCAAAACTTATTCTCTTCCAGTGTGACAAATGAATGTGCCCAAAATAATTTTATTTTACATTTATTAATTTATCTAAGGCAGACATCAGTCTTCTCTATGTAATACTCTAGAGAGGTGTAAAAACATAACAAGGACTGATTTACATGGAAATTGAAAACCACAGGTGGGAGACACTCAGAAGTCTAGTCCTGCACATAACCACTATTAATCTAGCAGTGGGCGTTCCATGTTTATCCTACCAAATGAGTTTCACATCAAGTTCACTGTATTTGTAATTACATTCTTTGACTTGCCACAAGATATGACAAGCTAATCTAGTGTTTCTTCTGTCTTGAGACATTACCACCAAAACCAATGGTGGAACTCAAGTTCCAACTTTACTTATATTAGTTCAGTGCAAAGCCAGTGTGAACTATTCAATGTACAAGGGACCTAACAAGCCTTTGAATGTACATTCACATGCTAATAATCCATTATACTCTGATCTACCAGATAGCCAAATGAGGTTTCCCAACCTTTGAAAGAGATTGAATTCACAAGTAAAGGCTCTAATTTCAAAAGCCACAATAAAGTAGAAACCTTAGTTTTCGTTCTCTTTAACAACTGGCCACCTAAAGACAATTAAGGCAACATCTACACTAATAAACAAGGCCAGGTCACAGGCATCATTAGTGTCCCCTCTTCATCCATATGTTAGATCTGATTTCAAGGTTGGTCCAGGTGAGAGGACATTGGGCCATGCAAGCTCCAAGGGTACTCTCCAACCCAAAATTATTCTGTGATACTTTTCAACTGTTACCGTGCTTTGTTCTCAGCATGGTATTGGCCTGTAACAGTTTTGGCCTGCTGCATTCCTGACAACACCTGAATTCACTCTGTGGGACCATATGGGTCAAGAACTGGTTCTAATAGCATGAGTGACAGCGTACTATTTTGGAGGGTAAGAGTTTAGCCATATGGATATGAACTCCACTGGGCCACATAATAGGTGGTGACAGGTTTTGCTTATTAATGTAGATGTAGCCTGAACGACTCCTTTGAAGTCAGAGCATACATCTGAAAGAGAAAAAAAATCAGACCTATGATATGGAGTTTCTATCAGAAAATAATACATTAAGAGACTTTCTCTGTCCATTTCTTGTCTTCAACTAGTACTTCATATTTCAAAACATTAAACAAAGCGCTGCCTGAAATTAGTCCTCAGAATGCTTTAACAAAAAAAAAAAAAAAAGGACAAGTCCTACGAGGAGCAGCTGAAGGAGCTGGGCTTGTTCAGCCTGGAGAAGAGGAGGCTCAGGGGCGACCTTATCGCTCTCTACAGATACCTTAAAGGAGGCTGTAGTGAGGTGGGGGATGGCCTGTTCTCCCACGTGCCTGGTGGCAGGACGAGGGGGAATGGGCTTAATTTGAGCCAGGGGAGTTTTAGGTTAGACGTTAGGAAGAACTTCTTTACTGAAAGGGTTGTTAGACATTGGAACAGGCTGCCCAGGGAAGCGGTGGAGTCACCATCCCTGGAGGTCTTTAAAAGACGTTTAGATGTAGAGCTTAGGGATATGGTTTAGTGGGGACTGTTAGTGTTAGGTCAGAGGTTGGACTCGATGATCTTGAGGTCTCTTCCAACCTAGAAATTCTGTGATTCTGTATTTTATAATTGGAGAACACCTCAACAAGCATCACACTGACAAAGCATACATCTCTTACAAAAGATCTCCAGGGTCGGGTGTCACCCTGTGACAGACCTGCAATTAGGACCCAGAGCTTGTTTCCCAATCCTCTGTGCAAACCTGTTACCCTGCTGACAAAGAATTGTAAATTCCTTTCCAAACTGACTTTAATTTTGCAAATGAATTGATGTCAAATGCGACCAGGAGGAAAAGCTGTTCATTTACCTTAACTGAAAAGTTTAACTCAAACAAAAAGTTATTTTAAAAAATATTCAAAAATTTCATTCAGAAAAGGAAAATTAAGAAAATTCTGATCCCAACCAGCTTATATGATATGACAAAACTGATTAGCTAAAAAATTAAGACAACTACTACTTGAAACTTGAAAAATTAAGACAACAACTACTTTTGATTAGTTATTTACTAATCAAGTAATGGAAATAGTTTACAGAAATATTGTATGATAATGTGTTTTCTTACCCCATTTTCTTTTCGTGAAATAGGCATCAGCACTAGGGTCATTGAAGTGTCTGCTCATCATAGTCTCTCCTCCAGCATGAAAATCATATGCAAACACAAGAGCTTAAAAATAGAAACATGTGACAATTACTAACTCAAGCATATCTAGAAGAAAGTCTAAACACATCAGTCGGGGAAAAAAAAACAAAAAACTTACAATGTTCTCCAAATGCTTTAGTGGTAAACACTTCACGCAAGGTTACTATATTTGAGTGCTGAATTTTTTTCCACATGTCAACCAATACCATGCATTTTGTGTTAACAAGACGAAAACCTAGAAAAGACCAAAAACACGGTTTAAAAATGTAATGTTTGGGGGAAAGGGATTTTTTTTCTTCTGAAATTACTGAAAAGCAATTAAACATTAAAATAAGACTAGCATGCCTAGCAGTGCTAGTCCTATGGGATCCTCTTGCTCTCTTAAACCCCACAGAATAATTCTATCAAAGCTGTTCTGAGCTTTACATGTAGCTCAAAATATTTAAACAAAAATAGCACTGGCATTTAAAAAAAGTCAACTCAATTTTTCTCACCATGTATCCTCCGAAGGCAATATGGCAGATCATCTTTACTATTTACAGCTTTATAGCATGACGTAATGTACCCAAAGTTGCTTGTTTTCTGTATCCGATTGGGTGGTGGCAGTGGTTCTAAAGGAAAGAGACTGTGGTAGCTGTCCACTTCCGCTGGAACTGCTAAATAAGCGTACGTACAGAAACATATTGGGTATCAGATATCTTTGAAAAAAATCTTACAAGAGTAGAGATTAAATTGGCTATGTCTCTAATACAGAAGCTCATAGCATCTTTTATGTGCATGTAAAGTTAAAGTTCACTATTTCTGCTTTAATATCAATGTATGTTCCTGAAATGGACTCCACGCTGGCAACTGTCCTCATAAAAATAGTTACACCAAGTAAAAATCAACAATAGATGCAGAGTTTCATCTGAAGTTTTCTCACTTGCCTTAAAAATTCACCATTCTGAATGACATGTGTTGTGTTTTTTTCCCTGCAAAGATTCATGGATAAGCACCAATTTCCATACAGACTTCATATCATTGTAAGAACCCTATCCACACAAAAAAACAAATCTGAATATTGCATTGTAACATACTGGTTTCAAAAACAGAGAGGCACTGAAGATTTAAAAATCAGATTAAGAGATTGCAAAAAGAGATACACTTGCACCTTAGCTGGGTTAGTATACTAAACTGCATTTTATACTGTAGCATGACCACATTAAACACACAGTTGAAAAGAAAGGATACTGCAAGCAAAACAGTCTGTTTAAATATAAATTGAACAGAATCAATTTTAAGTTCTCAAAAAAAAATACAATGAATATTATGTTCCTCTTGCCTGCCAACAAGTAGTACAAAGCCTCTCGGATAAGCCAGCCAATTTGTTTTAAAACAACCAAGTTTGCTACTATAGCATTTGAAAACACATAGTAGGCATTCCTTTAGAGGATGCATGTACAGAGTAATGCAATACTGCTTTCTATTGCCTTGATGTTTATTTCTTTCCACTTATTTTAAGTAGTCCCCATCATTTCAGAGTTTCAAACCAGAAGAAAGTTACAGAAATAAAAAATGAATAGAAGCAAGAAACAAATTTCCTATTTCTAAAATACTTTGTATCTTGTTATCTACAGCTCAAGCTTCATGAAAGATTAAGAACAGGTGTGTTGGGTTTGTGGTTTTCTTTTGTTATTGTTTTGTTTCATGACACTGTTAGCCTTGTTGAATACACACAGATGCAGAACAAAGTGATCACATTTTAACTTAATAAGAAATTAATAAGAAGTTCTTACCAGGAATATCAGCCTGATCAATCTGGGCCATAGTTATTAAGTGTCTGTTGATCAGTTCCTGAAGAATAAATTATGTCAAGTTTTGAACCTTATAACTCATTTCACCATCACAGGTAAATTAACAGTACGCTGTCTTTGAAGTACCAGCTACTTGTACTAGAATAGCAAGTTGATGCAAATGTCCCAGGGTGGGGGAAAAAAAAAAATACTAGCTTGAAGAAGTTAATGACAATATGTGAAGTCTTTTGTACCTCCTCCCTTCAAGAAATTAGCTCTGTCATTGAAGAGGCATCTACTAGAGTAAAGCTGAAATAAAGTATGGACATAGCCAACCCTCAGAGAAGGGATCATTAACTAACACCTTTCATTTCAGTGAAAGACTTTACAGCTGGATAGGATCACAGCTTAAAAGAATGCTACATAGATAATTCATGCATACTAATACATAATATGCAACAAGTAAGAATACCTAAATAGGAAATCATGGCACGCAGGTTAGATTGCAGTCACGTATGCTGAAACCTATCCCAATCCTTCACAGAACTATATTTTTTAAGTTCTCCTTTGGGAAAAGTGACTACACCTATTTTTAGTGGTTATTTCTCTTCTGCTACTGATGATTTTCTGCTTTTCTCCAAGATATGTGACTTTCCTTTAAATTCTCTATCTTACCTGTCTGAGCTCATCCGCCATGAAGAAGGAAGGTGCATTTGCTTTTGGCTGCATGTAAGCAACATGAGGTGCAGCTGGATGGTAAATGTGATAATTTGGAAATACCTGAAAGCAAAAAAAAAAAAAAAAAAAAAAAAAAAAAAAGCAGTTGAAAACGCTTAAGCATAGGGAAAATAGTTTTGTCATCTTATTAAACTACTGAACTATAAAATTTTCAGGTATAGTGCATGTTACATATACACTGCCAGATTAGTTTCTTCCAGTGATGTTCACTACTGATGATTTAAATGATGTGTGTGCAAGCACATAACATTTTTGTAAATGCCTTTTCCCCTCCACTATGAATGTAAGATTTCTTTAATCTATCAGACATAAAAGCAATTTGAAATAATTGGTATTTTCTACGTACGAATCCACTAAGACATATTAAATTGCTTTCTCTACTACGTTACGAAAACAAGACTCTATACAAGGTAAATGAAGAATACACAAAGTTCACTGGTCTTTAAATTTCAGTGATCTGAGAACAATTTCAACATTTAAAAGGCCAAATCTTCAGAGAATAAGGGTTCCAGGGTATTATAAATAACCTGCATAGTATTATTCAGTTCAGTCTTTGGAAGCTACATACACTTTTGCATTAAAAGCAAACATACCATTCCCGTGAGAGGTGCTGGAGTTGTATCAGTATAGAAGTATGTCGTTCCACCCACTGTTTCCTTCTGGATCACCTGGCCAGTAGATGGAGGCTGGGAGACAGCATTAGCAACAGAAGCAGAGGCACTAGTAGGCACCATATAGTTTGCTGGGTTAGGAGTATGACTTCTTCGTCGAGGAGCAGGAGATGTGTGAGGAGTTATTTTGGGGGAATGAAGAGGAGAAGATCCTGCTGACAGCGACATTCCTTAGAGAAACAAAAGGAGATACTGTTGATCAAATCTCTGTCATTGCTACAAACTTCATTACAGTCAGTTCAGAATTAAATATTACTCTGAGCAGGTGAGAAGTTTAAGGATTGGTACATCTTTATGAAGAATTAAGTGTAAAACCGTAAGAGCAAGACTGGAGCAGATACATTTTCCTGAAAAAAAAAAAAATTAAAAAAAACACAAAAACTTTACATTCAGAGAGAAAAGGGGTAAGGACTTGGGACCTACACACGAAGAACCGGAAAGACAGTAGAAGGTGGGGAGATGAACCAAATTAATGCTTTGTCTGGAAGAAGAGAGTTTATTAAACCGCACAGAGAAAATATTAACAACTGCCTGACAAATGAATGTTTATGTAACAGTTACAGGAACAGTCATGAAGTTTGCCAAGCTCTAATTCACTTAACCTTACACGTGTTCATTTTACTAGAAGTAACTCCACAACTATGAATGACTATTAATGGAGTTAGTACAGCATATAAATAAGCAATACACTACTTCTAATAATTTCAGGGGAGAAATCACCTATTTTCCTGTCGTTATCAAAAAAAAAATACCCTCCAGAAGACCTATTTGTTAAGTAAGGATAGATAGCTTCTCAGAATATGAGATCTGCTGGGTATTCATACAAATTTGTTTAAAGTGATTTTACTGATCACTGTTTACACTAGGCTTAACAGAATACTGGCAATCAAACTTTAGAAGCTTAGCTTCTAAACATAGTGCATTAGCAAGGGAAAAAAACAAGGGGAACTTGTACCACACACATGCTTTTTAGTTACCAAAAATTGATTTAGTTATTTCATTCAAGACTTATTGCATGCAAAATACTCAGACACGCCTATTTATGAAATTTTAGGTATCAAAAAGCATTTCAGGGTGCTACTGAGGAAGAGATAACCCTTCAGAAAACTTGTAGTATTTCTGGTGGAAGATACTAGTTATATCTAGGTGTTCCCATCAAAACAAATACAGGACTTTTAAAATCTGATGTTGCTCAGTTCAAATTAGAAGGTACTTTCTCTACCTTAAGCGACAGAAATATATTAGTCATATTAAATTCTTTTGAAAAGATGAAAGATACATAACTTGTATATTTAATCTCTATGTACAGAGGAGAATTCTCCTCTAACTAAAAAAGTCGGTAATTTCTCAGATATTTGCTTAAATTACTTCTCTTTATTAGCTCCGCTTTGTCTTTTTAAGCAGATATACAACTTAAGTTGATATAGAACTTGAAAAGTTGACACATACTCGTCATCAGTAACGTGTAGGAGTTCTCATATTCGTGTCTCACCTCTACAACAGAGATCTCTCCCCAACATTTACTTTTTTTTGATGTTTAAACACAAACTATAAAGGCAAATAACAATTTTGGTATTAATAATTCAATCAGTACTTGAGGAAAATAATCTGAAGCCATGTTATTTCTCAAGATATTAGCAGAATATTTGTGAAATTTAACTGCAATCATTTCATTAGTATCTCAAAAACTAGAGCAATTACTTCTTTGATTAAGCATTTGTGATGAAATAAGATTTTTCATGTAAATCATATGAAAATCTGAGATCTTTCTCCTTATTTGGGTCTCCTTAGTCATTTTATTATTTTTAGAAAATATAAAACTATTAAATAGCAGCTCTTACAGCTATCATTTCAAACATTTTCCACTGCACGACAGTTTAAAAATTTATTCCTGCCAAATAATAGTTACAAATCTAAATCTTTAATGTCTTTGAGTATTAATGTGGGAGTGAAATAAAAGAAAGATGATCAGTTACACAAGTCCTTTTCAATGCCCTTCTAGCTTCATTCAAGTCTGATTTTGAAAGGACCTTGAGAGTTCAATGAAAATCATCTGTCAGGCAAAACATATGGGCTTCTCATTTGCCAATATACATAATCAGTTCAAGATATGAAAGAAATTTGACTAGAGTTTATTTTCATACTGCTAGAACACTACACGATGCATTACAAGAAATTTGCTGCAAGCACTGTGGTGGGTTCTGGCAGACAGAGGCAGCAAATACCCAAGGTGACAGATCCTTTTGAGATCTGCATTAAACTCTACAGGGTCTGGACTTTTAATTATTAATACTTAAAGTCACATGTAAAAGAAAAAAAGCTAAGCTCTACGTCAGTTCCATTACATAACTATGTAAGTAAATAATAACTTAGATGCACAAACTCAAACAGATCTCACCAACTTCATTAGGATTTTAATCAGTTAAAATCTCACTGATATTAATATTTAACCACAATAAAATAGGATGAGATGGCAGAACTCAGGCCAAACACCTGCAACAGGCAGCAAGGGGAAATTACTTCAAGAAAAAAATGATTGAAAGTGGCTGCTTTAAAAGGTGAACGTGATATTCCTACTGACTCACAGGTAGGAAAATAAGAGTAATGAGCATATGATGATAACCATGTGGTGAACATGGAACACAGCTCACAGCATTAGACCATTTTCAACACTGCGATTTTATGTAAACGTTTATTCACATGAGGGCATAAGAAAAAATGGGGATTGAATCTAGATACAAATATATTTCTACTTACAATTGTGTTTTATGTAACTGCACCAGTATTGGTGCAGTTACATAAATCACAATTGTAAAGTGCTTCAAATTATCCTTCTCAAGAGCTCTCTTTTCCAATAGATGACACTCAATTCCTTGTATTGGTGAATTCTAACGAATAATTCAAATACTACCTTGAAAGTTAAGTTGCAAGAGAAAGCTTTTTTTGCTTCATGGTTATTCGCACACAGAAAAAAAAAAAGTAATCATACCAACATGTAAATGGTTGCAAAAAGCTTGAAAGCCTGCAATATTCACTGTGACAGTGCAGGTTACCTACACATACCTGGAGCCCTTGCTGCTATACTCATTTTACACAGAGAAAGATCATATCATATTATCCCTCTCTATTGTTACATTTTCTCTTCTTGCATTGTTGTGTTGTTGTTTTTTTTAAGTTTATTTATTTTTGAAGTTTCATTGAGACTGACAAAAGAGAAGCAGTAGACTTTGAAATTCATTTGAGACACTGCTCAAAGATTTTACAAGGTGTACATTTTTAATAAATACATTGCATACTACAAAGCCTTAAGTTAAATGCCAAGTTATATTTTGAATTTGAGAATTCTACGGGTGAGCAGCATGAAAGAAAAGATATTAAGCTTGAATTCTCATTAAGGACTCAGAGTCTACAGTTTTTAGAGTCACTGAAAGTTTACCATGAGGCAGGATTTCATTCAGCTCATGTGTATGGAAATCAACTACCCTACAACTAGCATTTCAAAAAAGAGTAATCCAGAATGTATATATTTCAAAACTTTATAACCTTTTAAATATGTATATTTTTAAACCTTTGTCTACAAATTTCTCCCTACTGAGAGAGGATCTTATCAATGTTTACAAATGTCTTAAGTGTGGGAGACAGAGGGATTTGGGCAACCTCTTTTCAGTGGTTTGTGGGGACAGGACAAGGGGCAGTGGCCAGAAGACGGAGCCCAGGAAGTTCCGCACCAACATGTGAAGGAACTTCTTCATGGTGAGGGTGACAGAGCACTGGGACAGGCTGCCCAGGGAGGTTGTGGAGGTATTCAAGGCCTGTCTGGATGCCTACCTCAGCAGCCTGCTCTAGGGAACCTGCTTTGGCAGGGGGTTGGACCTGATGGTCTCTAGAGGTCCCTTCCAACCCCTACAATCCTGTGATTCTATGAAATTTACTCAACTACAACCATTATCACTATACAACTAAGGATGTTAATCCCTGTACAACTAAAGATGTTAAGAAGTCAGATCAAAAATCAAATGTCTAATATTATCATGATTATGTTCTGTACTTTAGCGACACTCTACACTACTAGGTACACTGAGAAATGACAAATTGAGCTTAATAATAGTAGTTCAAAGCTATTTCAAGGATCTGTTGAAAGCAGTACGTTTAAATTCAGTAAAAATTACGTTTTCTATCAGATCATTAGCATTGTAGCTGTGTATTTTCAAGATAATTAAATCTGCTTAATTCCACAAAAAATTACAGTCAGAAATTCCTCCTCCTCAATTTATTAAAGATAAATATAATTTTATAGTATCTTTGCCTTCCTTGTATTATTTTGCTAGGATTGTGGAACCTTCTCAGCTGCATGGCTGTGCTGTACTTGCTATGGGAGGCCACAGAAAGCTCTGTGCCTCCTGGCTGCTAATCCTGCAGATTCACATTGCTAGAATCAAGACTAGAATCAAGATCTAGGCACACGCACATTATTAACATCTATTGGGATCTATGCATTCTGTATAGGCTCAGATTCTGTCTTCAACTAAATACAGAAGCTCTGGAATCAGCAATTTGCTGTAATTTACACCAATGACAAAGCCATCACCCTTTAGCTATAAGCTAGCTTCAAGAAAACCAAATCAGACAAACACTTTCTCTTTCAGGGGCTACAAATCTATTTTCTTTCAAGGTTAACTTGGCAGTGATGTCTTACCACTTTGATGACATCCATTAATTTCTTTGATACGCATTGTTGCCATGCTTTAATGGTGCTATTATTATGGAACTGCTACAGAGAACTGGGTAGGATTAAGTCTTCAACAGACTAGTTGAAGACTAAATTTCCCATGCAAATGCCAAATAGAAAGCACTTACTAGCACGGGAACAGAAGGAGCGGGAATAGGGCAGTATCCAGGGGAGCCTGAGAAAAGACTGCTTGGAAAGGATGAAGGAGATCTGCTCAAAACTCTGATACTAGTTTTCTCCAACTTCTTAAATGGTGTTTTATCTCACTGTTTTAACATTTTATTTAAAGCCATGGAGATTAGATTGACTCTGTATAGAGATTATGCTAGAAAGCACTTATCTAAGTAGATACATGAAAAAGCAGGAGTAGCTTTTTTCAATGCTGTGTCCCTAACGGATATGTCAGGTATGGATACAAGTTACCCATCACAACAGATTATGTTTCAGCTTCTTCCAGTATTTCTGCATTATTGTTGACAAGACGGATGCAAAAAATATTTTCCAGGGACACTCAATTTTGTGACCAGTTACTTATGAAATACTAGATGTCAAAAATGTTTTTGATTTACACCTTCCTTGAGGCAGATCTCTTACATATCTGATTTCTGAGAACTTCATTTGTTCCATCTTCAAGAGGGAAATCAAAGAGGGAAATGTTCTCTACTGTGCAATGGTTGAATTGAAGTATGGATCTTTTAAAGAATTCCTCCTACATTTCCTTATTTAAAACTAAATATTAATTTCCAGTATTCTGTAAACTAATGTAAGTAATCTTAATCTTATGCTAATGTTTAAATCCTTAACATTTTCCTGAAAGCTGTTCTACTGGAGAACGCCTCCTTCCAGTTAAACGGTGCATACCTTTATTTAAAGGAAAAATCGTGTAGACTCTTTACATCGATAAGCAAAAGCAAATTCAAATGAAACCAATACCAGACCTCCAACAACCATTTTAATGACAATTTCTGAATACATCTAATTCTTTATTCTGATATCCAGTATAACCCAGATGGCAAAGTTTCCCCACAAAAATACTGATTTTGTGCTTAAGAGTCTAGTCCTCTACAAAGAGCAGCTCCTAACTCACCTTGAGGTAGCAGAAGGTTTTTGTGCTTGTATACTACTGGCAGCTAAGCCACTTAAAAACAAGTATCTGTGGGTATTATTTACACTGCATACTTGGTTCAGAAAACTCTACACACAGTGTCGAGAAAGAAGCTTCTAGAGCAATTCAAAGCACCCAACTCAGACTCCTGCTTTGAACTGATATTCTCTATAACTACACAGAAAGAGCAAGAAAACAAGCTAGTCTTGCCTGAAGTTAGCACTTATGAAGACTCCCAAACCTTCTTCTCCTAAACAAACAATAGTATTTGAACCTAGTTAGGTTTCAGCAATGGCATCTGTATTGTTCAGACTTCTAGTTGTTGTAAGAAGTTCTTTCATCAACAGTGTTATTCATCCTTTCAAGTATTACTTACAGATAGTAAAGAAATTGGACTGTGAAGGATCCCTCTGAGATCCCCCTGGGCACTTTCCAAAAGTAGATCATTTTACTGTATTCTATTTAATCCTTTATAAAATTTTCAATCCAGGTGAGAAGGCTGAGAGGCATATAAACACAACAGTTTTCCAATAAGACTGTACAGCACAATACAGGATGAATCAGACAGTACTGCGTTATGCTCAGTTGGTCAGCAGAAGCACCAATCGCTTTCCCAGCCTGTTCCGACACCATCTCACTAGCTAAGTGCTGGCTCCTTTCGTATTGACAATGATTTTTAGTGCTGCTATCAGGAAAGCCTGAAGTTCTGTTGAACAGACAGTAATTGCCAGTACTGCTTTTAAAAACACTAAACATTTACATTATTTGCCCTTTTGTCTTCTGGCAGCTACCTAATGCTGCTTTTTCCTGAGATAGATTGCCACAGGTTTAAGTACATACAGAAATTTGCTAAAGAATCTGGGATGGGTAACATCCAGACCTGCTCATCTTTTTATCTTGAAACTATTCCATTTTTCTACGAAGCAAATATTAGAATTAACTGTTTAAAGATCAGAAGTTCAAAAGATATATGAACAGGTTGAAGTTAAAGTTTTTAAAAAACCTTGTCAGTGTGAATTCTCTGACTGCATAGAACACATTTAGATAAGAGCTTTAAACACGGGAAACAACCTGAAGTTGATCTTAAAAGTGAAACTACATGATATGACAAATACACTAACAGTTGAAATCATTTGCCTTGCCATTAGGATAAGCTTATGTTCTCCAATAGTTATGTTACTGATCAAAAATGTAAGCTCTATAGTATATATACTATAAACATTGAAAGTAGTAGCATCTAGATTACATCCTCTAGAAACAAATCAAGAGAGCAAACAATACATAGTACACATTCATTGTACACCTCAGTGTATTTCTATTCTAGAGCCAGTTTAAAACTAACCCAGGTACTGCTCTAGCAAGGACAGTGCAGAGCACAGTATGCAATAATTCAGCACCTCTTTCTCTCCAAAAAAGCAGAGTAAATTAGTTAATTTCAGGGCTGCTGTGTCTGAACAGTTTTCACAGCCTGCAGTGTGACTTCCATTCTACTAAGAGATAGAAGTGACGCAACTTGGAGTTTATATGCTGGAAGATTTTCTCAAAATTAAGAGTTGAAGTAGGAGGTGACTAGATTTATACACATTAAACCTGATTATAAGCTGTCCAGGGTTATGTTTGGCATAATTATAAATTAAAAAAAGCAACTGTACCACAAATCATTACTCTCAACTTACCTGGTGCTAGCCCAGCGGTAGCAGGACTTCCCATGGAGGGGTGAGAGAACAAGGCTTGAGAGAAGGCAGACATACTTGACTGGGATACATTACTCAGCCTGGAGGTTGATCCTCCTTTAGGAATAAACTCACTTGCAGTAGGGTTTGGTGTCTGTTTAAAAACAAATGTAAATTAAATGTTTATTTTAAATGCAAAGAGATGGACAATGCCTATTTGGTAGAAAACACGTTCTAGGCAAGCCTACCATGAGCAAGGGATATTTAAGTTACATACAGCTTGCTGACAAGAACAGAAGATACAGGAAGCTGGTCGGCATGAACAATTTTAAATAGTTTTCTGCCTTAGATGTGAAGTAGTGTTAGCAAGCTTTCCATATGAAGGGCTGAGGTATGAGTTCATATAAACACTTTGCAAAAGGCCTTCCATAAGCATTATAATATAGAAGTTGGAGAACAGACTTGACAGTAAGAAAGCCTTGCCACTGCTGCACAGACTGTTCTTATGTGACTTCAGAGAATTCATCACAAACTAAGGAGCAGTTTCAAATTAAAGCAATAACAATTATGTTCCTTTTCTATGAAATTAACTTGTTTTAATGATATATTCTATTTTATCCTTTAGTAATGACTTTAAATTTGGTATAACAGAAAGAAATAGCATTAAAGTGACTAGCAAACATCTAAAATTTACTGATACATAAAACATATAACCAACTTTTGATTTCTCTTAAAATCTGTGCTTTTTGGGGGGTGGAGGGTGGAGGAATAAGGGGAATAGGAATTTCACAAGACATTATTGAAAGCAAAGAAATTAAGGCAAAAACAAAACCAATTATTATATGAACACACTGAAGTGTTTGAAGATTATTACGTATTAATTGTCAAAAGTTTGGTATTGTCAAAAGTTTGGTATATGAAGTCTAAACAAAAAATAAAATGAGAAGATAGTAACAACTTGCAATAGATAAAGGATACTGCGAAGATAATCCATAATGGTTTTCCAAAGCAAATCATATTGGATCACTTTGGCTTTAGGCAGGTTTAAACCAACTAAATATTTCAATGGTTAATTAATTTACATTTTTACCAACGTGAACAAGTGACAGAGAAGTTAGTGTCAGGTTAGAAAAGAAGTGTGATTATGAAATGCTAAATTAGTGCAGAAGAGTATTTGAAAAGTGGTGCTTTTTGGTGTTTTTTGTTTTGTTTTGTTTTGAAACACCTTTATTTGGACAGGTCAGCCAAATAGCATAGTATCGATGTATTTCAAAGCACTGGAAAAGAAAAAGGATTCTAAAAGCTTTAAAAAAGAGGATGCTCATGTTTAAAAACAAATACTAAGAATATTCCACCTTCAATCACATGACCACTAACCACCTTATGTCACACATTAGTTATTCCATATGTGCATGTGTCTGAATATTAAAGCACAGCCATAACCAATTATTCAGACTATTGAATTAAAAACACTTAAGACTTACATGGGTAAAAAGTTCATAGGAATCTTACAATTCTTTAATCCCACTTAGTTAAGTGAAGTTTGCTAAGTATACACTAATGCAACAAAACAAATGGTAAATTGCACTATACAGACTAAATTTGTAACTGATTTCTAATCTCAGAAGGTAATATTCTGGATTTATCTGAATGTTAGGTACAGGAATAACTAAAAGAATGATGTTCCTCTAGATAAAATTTGGCATGCAACAAGTTAACCAATTCTGCACTGGAGTTGACAGAAGTGGTAGAGAGCTGAGCAGAATTTGTCCAGGTAGCTGAAAATTCTGACAAAACAACTGGGACAGCAAGGGACAGAATTTGTAGCACCTTCCTAAAAAGGCATTTCAAATGACTGTGGAACTCAAGACTGTTTATTAATTTATTTACTGTTAATACTAGCCCTGGCACATCCACAGACCTACCACATCTAAAAATTTTGTCAATTCGGCAACAAAGACAGGAGATAGCAAAAAATTCAGATTATGTAAACAGAGAGAAGAAACCTTCTAGAAGATATCCCATACCATTCTGGTTAAACTTTTATTACTTTCACCAATTGATTTAATTCATGCCTACAAAATAGAGCTTTTTTGTTTTAAATGCATTCAACAAGTGCTCATAGACACTTGCAGTTTTGCTCTCTAAAACAGTTACTTACATATTCATTACCATTTTAGAATGAAACTACTTGAGAACTCTAACTGGTAGATGGTTTGGTTTAGCCAAGTGGAAGAGAAGCCTAGGAATCTGCTAGGGCAGGCCGGATTACACTGTAGAATTAAACAGAGTGGCTCAAAAGCCTGATGGAAACTCAGTTTTCACTCAATGTTTAGGTGTCACAATTCAGGGTAAGAACCAAATCCTGGTAAGACTGGGATGTTCCTATAAAACTACTTATATAAAATGCCCTCACTGAAAACAGGTTTGAATTGTGAAGCTAGATCCTTTAGTATAAAGGCCTGTTTTACTCCTGAGGTTACAAAATTGGAGTTGTAACCCAAGACTTTCCTCATTGCTCAAAAAATTATAATTGGAACCAATCTTAAATAACAGAACTTTCCACATTCAAGCTGTTTTCTAGGTACAGAAAAAATATCTGAGCTTCAGAGTCACCATCCAAACTAAACTTATCAAGTTAATACAACAAAATTTTAAGAATTTGTGATGAAAGATAGTTTATACTTTGTCAGATGATCTGAAGCTTAAGCTCCAGGCCATGTTTAAATACATGTTACATGTATTTGAAGCTGCAGCTCTTACATTTCCAAAAGCATACAAGCTTTCATCTGAACTAAGCCACTTTTTCTGCACTTCATTTCCAACAAACATAGCCCAAACATAGCCCAATTGATTCTTCATATCCAAAATAAGTGAGGGAATGGAATATGAATGAGTTCTTTAATGCTTTATCTTTTAATTATTTTTCAAAAACTGTAGACAACATTCCATACCAGTGAGTGAGCAAACATGCAAAAAAAAAAAAGAGGAAGCCACATTCTTAATGGCCAATGATTCCTACAATTATGTTCCTCATACTGAAAAGCATCCTACCTTCATGCTGGCAATAAAAAGTTCAAGTGTTAGTTTTACATTTGGATCAGCAATAAGCTTGAAGATCTCATTCTAAACGGGGAGTATGCTTTCAACGATACAGGCTATCTTTACAGTTTTCTTGATAAAACCTCACTAAACTTCCCAGATGAAGCGTAAGCAAAAATATTCTTACATTTTAACAATAATGAAAAGAATCTAATTAGTGAAAAACATTTTCTCCATTCTGTATTATACTTAAATTTCCTACACGCCCGGTTTTATGACAGATTCAACTTAATTAGTCTTTATTTCCTGATCTTCATGCTAGACTGGGCTTAAAGGTTTAAGTCTGAGTAAATCAGGATTAGGAAAAAAAAAAGAAAAAGAAAAAACAGGCACTGAAGACTTAAATGCTGTTAGTAATTAAAAGAAAGTAGATGCAAGAAAGAAATCATGTAATGAATTTAGTAATAAGGTGACATTAAAAACAAAAGTGAATGTATTTCCTGAAACCCAAACAAACAAAAAAAAAGCAGCTAGTGCTGTCTGCACTATGCGACAAGACCATATCTTCCAGTTTCAAGTGTCTATAGAGAGGCACATACAAAATGATTTCAAAACAAACTCCAATTAATATGTTTCTGTAAATGAGACAGAACAGAAACAAGCATGGCTCTGTTAGCTACGTTCAATTTTTCCAAAAAATATCAAAATAAACTAACCAACAACTCATATCCACTAAAGTTGCCAGCATTCATTTTTTCTTTCAGCTTGGCCAGTTTAAATCTCATCCTGTTTCTCTAGTAAATGTATAAAAAATATTGTCAAACTAAAGCAGGGGCATGTCTTCCATAGGCATTATCTGAATTAATACCTGCATCACGCATTCTTACCAAAATGATTCTGTAAGAAAATTTCACTAAAAGTGTACACTGCTCTCAAATTCTTCATGAATGTGTTATTCCAAAAAGATAAGAACATCCTTTTAGTCAGCTTTGTGAAAAAACTTTCAAAGAGTCCACAAAATAGAGTCCATCCAACCCCGTATAAAAAAAAAAAAAAAAAGAGGTCTATACTTTGGTATGCAAGAGAGCACAAAATGTTATAAAACACATAAAAAGTCCAAATTAAGTCTGAATTTAGTCATGATGCAATTAGAAAAGATGGAACCACAAGAGGAGTAAGATGGGAAAGACTATAAAATGATTCATTTCCATCACCATTCAGCACAGAGTTTAATCTGTCTAGTGGCTAGTATGTTTTAAACACTTAAGACAACTGAAATATGGTGGTGGGGGAAAGAAATACACCTTCTGTCAGTACTACAGAACAAAAACGCAAGATTCCTTAAAGGAAATTGCAAATGAAAATAAAGATGGCAATGAAAGCTGAGGGTAGAGGATGAGGTATCTCAGCCGCGTGCCACTGCTGACAGAACTGCACAGCAGCATGCACCTGCACTGGATGTTGCAGCTGTATATATGAACAGCTTTCTGTACTCTAGAGGATGACAATTCCCATTTCATCAACTAATTTCAATGCAGTTTTTCTATACCTACCTCAATGATAAGCTCCTAAGGCTCTAGTGCATGAATTCACAAATTAATCTGCAAATTGCCTTGAAGTACAGAGGTACCCTGTAATGCAGGAGGAAACCAAGACAAAGACTACGCAGCCTTTTAAAGGTCATGCAGGGAGCACACAGAAGTACTGGAAACTGCCCTTCTCTCTCATTTCCAGTTGAGTGCCTCACAACAGAGCTGTACAGCAGTGGCAGAGCCGCAGCCTCCATTTCTGTGGCTGTAACACTACTCAGTTATTTCCAGTTATACACTACCAAAGGCCAGCTACCTAAAGCAAAGAGTAGGCAAATTTCATTTGTATTTCAGAAGAACGTGCTAATGTACTTACCATACTAAAAACTGGAAACAAGCCTTTTTGTCCTCTTTTTATGTTGTCCTTCACCTCCAAATTCATGCTGATCTGTTCTGACATCCCGAATTGCATAGTCCTGTAATGGTTACAGAAAGCCACCACTAAACTGTACCCAAGCTACGAGCAGGGCAGTTCTCTGCCAGTCTACTATTTGGCATAGCTTTCAGAATGTTTTATTCATTCAAAAACATGCAAGAGCTTTTGTTTTTTTGTTGGTTTTTGTTTTTCAAATGGATAGATATGCCATAGAAGGAGCTTCACTTCACATAGAGAGCATCGCGGCAATCCCTCCGTCTCCAGAAGGATTCCTTGATGACTGTGACATCAGAGAAGGACACATTCTGGGATGTCAGAGCAGCCCATCAGACACTGGAGGTTACCAAGGACTCCAACACAAATCTCTTTCCCTCCCACTACTGAATTTGTGCAACATGCTTCCTTATTGTAGTTACTGTCACAAGTCATTACATTACCCACACAATAAGCTCTAGCAGTTCAAGGCCAGGCTGCACGGGGCTTTGGGCAACCTGGTGTGGTGGGAGGTGTCCCTGCCCATGGCAGGGGGTTGGAACTGGATGGGCTTTAAGGTCCTTGCCAACCCAAACTGTTCTGTGATCCTATAAAAAATTTAATCTCACCAACATGACTAGCTATAATCCAACATCGCTCTTTCAGAAAAGTTAGAGTTTCATTTAAACTCAGTAAAATGTGTTGGCTTAAGTGCAGACAAACGGTGTTTGCTCCACTTTTTTTTTTGTTGTTGTTAACAAAATACCTGAAAGTATTGTTAAAACTATAAACTTTAAGTCCATGTTTTTGATAGCAAATATTTGAAAAAAATCATTTCTAAGATTTTATTTTTTTGATTCAAGAAGACAAAATGCTATTCATTGTGCTTATGAACTGATCTGTATAACAAAAAAATCATATCCTACTACCTTATATATACTTTGATATTATAATACATGTATGTATCTCATGGCATGGTAGTAGCTCAGAACATTTCCTAACACAGGGCAGGACATATCACTGAAGAATAAATTTGGCTTTGTGCTTTTGCTTTTTATGGCACAACCCGGAATGCTGTGCATCCACTGTGTGGACCCCAGTTTTAAAGACTGGGTCATGCTTACATGACTAAAATAAATAGGTCTGGATTATAAATCCATAGCCATGCATGAGAAACAGCTTTAACTTTTTACAATGCATCTTGCAAACTACCTTGTTTTGTAGAACAGCCATTTTTCTGACAAAGATCTCTACACCTTTCAAAACAGCATTTAACAGCATGCCATGAAATAGGGTCTTCCCACACCCTAAATCGCACATTTGGAAGAGTGGACGTTCAAATAGGCACAAGAGCTTCAACATCTGCACAGCATTAGAAGCTTTCAGCAATTCTGAGATATGTCTGCTTCTCATCTTCAAACAAATGAGAAAAAGATGCCCTCAAGCAGATGTGCCTTCATCACAATTTAACCTTTTTACTTATCATTGCTTAGCACTCATCATCAGCCTGGATTTAGTTTGTACCACTTATATTCACACCTGCAAAAACAGCCTGTCTTTAAAAATACTGGAGACCTATGCTATCTGTGGGTTCATGTCCAGAAGTTAAAAAAAAAAAAAAAAACAAAGTGAATCTGAAATCTCAGTATGAAACTACCTCTTTTTTTTTTTTAAGTGTAGTTTCATGTACCAAACTTCTCCAATAGCCACAGCCATTTTTTGTGCTTTTACAATTAACATTTCCAATTTTTAAAGTTCTTGAGCTTTGTTTCAGCAGTGACTTCAAAACTGTTCACATGAATACAAAGACTTAAAAGGATCAGAGTAACATCAAGACAAAATTCAGTCTCTTATCTACGTAGATAGAGCTTTATATACCCTGAACCTCATGTATAGCCTGTTTTCATACCCTTCTCCATTCACTCTTGCCAAATTTCACTATTACTGTGCTGTCCCTTCCTTTTCTTCTCTATTTCCTATGCCTGGAACTTCCTTCTCCTCTTATATCTACCAGATATGCATATACATACTTGTTCAAGTCCCATACCTCCACGGTAAACCATGTAATTGCACTTTATAATACAAAACTGTATGTTGTACATAGGTTAACTCATTTATGTAGTAGTGACTGGCACAATAAAGGAGCTTGGAATTGCACCAGTGCCACTAACCAAAGAAAGCTTAGGGACCTTGAGCTTTTTAAGACATGGATACTGAAGACAATTGTTCCTGGCCAGAAGCTCCAAATCTCTGACTACTGGTTCTCCAGCCTCCAGAAAAAAAAAAAAACACTAAGCAGTTCCACTTTATTGTTATGCAGAGTAGATCAATGACAACCCTTGACATTACACAGAACAGCAAGAGAAAACAATGGAGGAAAAAAAATGGGGCTCTTCCTGCTCCTTAGATGCCCACTTGAAATTTGAAGACTGATTTCTCTTTCTCTCTTTTCAGAGCAGCTGCCTACTAATTAGGGCTTGCACTCCCCATTAGATAAACGTGGTTAATTCAATCTGTCAATCTTCTCTCACTTGAGAAAAGCAGTGTTTCACCAGCTCCAACCACTCTTCTGCAACCTTGCCTGGTTGCAGAAGATGAAGCTTAAGGCTTCATCTTTTTCTGCTAGTGGCTTCTCTACTTCCCCACCAGCAAAAGAACCAAGACTTACACCCAGGCAACTATGCAATATATTATCACTCTGCATGCAACGTGCTGCCCATTACTCCAAATTTCAGCAATGCAAAGCTGTCCAAACATTAAGTAAAGCAAAATTCGTGTTGGTATTGCAGAGTTCTAATATCCACTTCATGTTTGCCCTTCTGTCACATTGAAAGTTTAGCGACACTAAAGAAATTTAAGGGGCCACAGACTCTAGCTGTAAACAAGTCTATTGTTGATTTACCCATTTCTATCACTTAAACACAAAGAAGAAAATCCTTGCAATGACTAAAATCTTTGAAGAACTTAAGTTCTTTCTCTGAAGAATCAAAAGCACCACTTAAGTGCAAAATAGTAATAGCAGCAGTGTTGTAGTTATGACAACTACAATAATTTTCATCTAAACCCTGACATTGAGCAGATTGTTCCCAGACAAGAATCACCCTCCATTATCATGCTAAGGAGAGCCTGCTACTTCAGAATCAGATATGCTCAAGTCCAGCTCTTGAAGAGAAAGTCAGGAATAATGAAAGTAACACAAAGGTTTCCAGCACAAGTTGAGAAATGTAAGCTATCCCAACATGAAACTTAAGAACTTATAGTTTCTGTTCATAGTGGTTACATTCCACACTGCAGAAATTTATTTATTTTTTTTGCATTTTGTCAATCATTTTAACAAAGCTTACTAAGTTTCACAGTAAACACTTTGCTCACATGAAAATTAAAATATGAGATCATGTTTGCTTGCTTTTAAAACACAGTTGATTGTTTTTGCTTCTCCTCCATAGAATATAACAATCAGAGTATATGACACAGGGGTGGGTAAATAAAACATCTGAGTCATTCTCCTCAGGGGGCCACTATGCCTGTTTTGCAAAATATTTTATCCTATCTCAAAGCATATTTGGAGTAACCCCTTCTAACATTCTCCAGAATTTAAAATCAAGCATCCAAAGTACTGAAAATTTGACTAGTAAAAAAATAATTTTACCTGTAAATTGTTTTCTGTGACTCTGTTCCACCAAACCATATTGATGGGTTCTCCTGTTTTACACCTGTCAGCCAGACAGCCGATAGGGTTCTTTGATTTTCTTGCTTTTGATCCCACCGGAACTATCCTCTCATCCAGCATCCCCAGTCGATACTTCCTGGGCTACGAAAAAGAAGGAGAGAAACCAGGCCACTCCTAACAACCCTCATCTAAAGCTACACTACAACAGGCGTCACTGATTTCATTTCTGGATTGGTGGAATAGGAAACAATTTGCAAGTAAAATTTATCTGAGACTGTTTCCTTTCAATCATTATTATTTAGTTGCAATAAACAACGTTTTTCAAAAAAAAACTTCAGGGACTGCTAATTATTTGTAAGCAAACTTTTCCATCACAAGTCAGCCACTGAAATATGAGTATGCATTTTCAGGAATTCAGTAAAAATTAGTTTTAAAAAAAATCCATATTTCTCTGACAGATACCTTCAACCACATCATAATACTGAACTCTAATACTTCCCTTAAGATTTCTACTGAAGAAGAAACCAACATTGACTTTCATATGCTTCCTTTTAAGTTCAGATTTCCCAAGACTCATCTCCTGAAGATTAACAGTTTGTTTATTTATTAATTAATAAAAGGTAAAGCTGAGTAGCCAATTATAGAACTCAATAACAAAAACATTTCTGCTCAAGTTAATATTCAAAAGAGTAACTTCAGGTACTGTCTTAGGTGAAGGCAAACAAATTACCATGATAAATGCATAGGAAACAAACAATCTTAAGAAAATAAAACATGCTTTAAGTAGTAGACATGCAGGAGATGTTTAAGCCTCAATAGGAGTTAAATTTCTACTACATTGCTAATGATCTCTACAAATAAAACTGTTTAAAAAGCATGATATGAACATTAAATTAAAAAAGACACTGGAAAAAAAAATGTTAAAGACTTTCACACCAGTGAGGTTCAGAAGTTCTTCAAATTGCTCTATGCTTTCAAACCAACATGTACATGTACTTTCCCAGACTGTAAACACAAACACAAGAAATATTTCAGCATGCAGGTTCATTTAGACCAAGATCTTTTTTATACCAATTACAGCAAAAACTAGGGGCTTGTGTGTTTTTCTTTTGCTGTGTTTTTGATGTGCAAGTGTAAATTAGCACTGTCTGGACATAAGACCACTTTTTATTAATCGAAGTTTAACTTACCTGTAGTCAGTTATCTACTTCTTCTGGTAAGAAATCTTAGCAAGACGTACCTTGATATGCATTTTAAAAGTGGTTCCTCAATAAACAAGGTGACAATATAATTAAAGACTTCCCACTCATACACAAAGAAATGGTAAAATACATGTTGAGACTATAATAAACCAGCTGCAAAGTCATAGCTTAAACAAATTCCCTGATCTCATCCCCTGAAATCTTTTAGGCTGAAAGTTTTGGAAAAAGTTAACATTGAGACAGATCACTAGTAGCTCATTTGCTTATAAAAGAACAAGAAGCCCAACACTGAATATGAACTACAAAGGCAAGAAACTGCATAAAGATCAAGTTAACCAACTTTCATAACAATCAGTAAGATTGAATTTCAGTTACAATTACAAATTTGTACCTGTCCACCACAGTTCACGAAAGTCCTTCCATAGCTCAAGCTGATCCCAGTAGAGCTAAATACAGGTTGTTTATGGGAAGAACCACTCTACTGTTGGACCACTTCCCATCTTAAACTACTACTATCATAAATGGCAAAGCTGTAAGTCTGAGAAACCAAATATATAAATAACACAGAAGTTAAGGGCAAGGTTTGAATATAGTATGCTATTTTCTTAGCTTGGTTATGGGAAGTAATAGCATCATGAAGATATCTACTGCAGCTCACTTGGCATCTTCCTCAACTCTTGATGTTCTTCCAGGCACAGGGCACTATCTGCCTCAGGCTATGGGACTACAATCCAGCTTTCAGTCATGTTTTGATTCATAAAGGGGTTTTGAATACTTCATAACAAAAAGGTGGTATATAAATATTTGAAGAAGGAGAGCCAAAACAAAAGAAGAGCTGAGCTTCTGTGGAGGGAGACTATTTTCTTTTCAATGTGATTCAGGTTCCAGGAAGCAGAACAAAACTATTTTAGGCTTTGAGGGACCACGTTAGGGGGCTGGCAGAAACAAAGGTTAATTCTATGCCATAAATCAACTTTGAGCAAATATAAGCTCTTAAACCAGTAGTTCACAGTCTTACTGAAAAGAAAGAAGTCAAACTAAAATGCCAAAGGGTGAGTGGGAAAGACAAAATTAAAATTTCACTTTTATTACATATTACAAAACATCAGCAGATTACAAGCCCAGCATTCCATTGGTAAAACAATACAACATTAACATTTTGGGGAAAAAAGTCTATTTGCATTTAAACCATTCTAAATTACACTGATTTTCAATGAGCAAAATTGCATCTGAATCAGAAATCCAATTAGAGTTTACATGAGACTAGAAAACAAAGTATCTGCCAGGAGGAGAAATTCTATAGAAAGAACAAATAGACTGAGCAGTTTGAAAAAGACAATCAAGTTGTCTACACTCCTGCCTCCTACACAGAGCAGCAAATAAAGCAGAGGCAGAAGAGTGCACCTTGGAAAAAGAGCAAGAACTCAGCATCTACTGATCATTTCTGAACTGAGGTGTCTACCTAAGAAAAGGAGACATGATCATCTAGACAAACCCAATTTCTTGGCAGGGGTCAGCTCTTTTAGATAGTTACAAAAGCAATTGCATGTTTGCTTTCCATAATGTTTTTCTGTAAGGTACAAAAACCCTGCTCAACCATATAGATGAAGGGATAATTCAGCACACTGTTGTTTTTTTTTTTTTTTTAAGGGAAGTGGCTAAAGCATTTACATACTTCATAATCCCTAAGCAAGCATTTCCAAACTACATTGCAACTCCCAAGATGGTTACATGTTCCAAATGAGTTGTGAAAGGTCAAAAATACCAATTTTAAAATTAAAAATAAAGGTTAGATTTCATATTAATTATTATAGTTTAAGAGGAAAAAAAATACAAAGCCAAATTACTACAAGGCATTACTGGAACAGTTGAGTTCCTCCAGGGCAAAGAAGTAAGAAGCAATAGTAATTACTGGTTGCAAATGTTTACATGAAGCAGAGAACAGCTAACTACGTTTAATTGCTAGCAACAGCTTGGCTCCCCAGGGTGAGAAGGGTAAGCATTTTCAACCATAGATAGTAATTATAACCCTTGCCCTGTGAAACCAAGCTGCTGCCAGCAATTAATGGTAGGAAGCTATTGGTTGGCATGATTAGAGGGAGGGTGTTATATATTAGGAAAGATCAACCCCCAAAGTCTCAGAAACATTACACTTAAACAAGAAATCCACTCTAAAAACAATGAGGACCTGAGTAGCATCTTCATATCAGAATACTACTACAGATGAGTAACTTAATTAGCCCACGCTAGAAAATTTTTCTCAAGTCAGCTTAATTACTTGCCTCCCATTCATTCAAAAGGAAGCTTAGGAACATGTTTAGCAAGTCTATTTTCTTCCTACTATCTGCTGTAACAAGGTTATGCCTCACCCCTAGTTTCTCCTGTTTCATGGACAAGAAAATGCAACTAACATACATTAGGCAATGCCCCACTCCATCTTTCCAGTTCAGGGGCTGGACACACCAACGTTATAAGGCTATCCTAGAGGGGAAAAAATAAAATCTAAAAAAGTTTATGAAGATTCAAACCATAAAGACTCCTCCTGTCTAATAACCTCCATGTAATATTTAAGTCTGGATAAGGCAGAAAACCAAGACACACTATTCCAAAATTTTGTTCCACTGAAGATCCGTAGTTGGATTATTTGGGATCACACATGCCCCAAATTATATTTCTGCTCCTCAAAATGCACTTATCCTCTGATGGGCTTTGAGTATTTAGATTTTCAAGACAGTTTCTATACCAAAACATGCACAACAAAGTTCAGCATACAAACACGTGAGCAGGCCATAGTGTTTTAAAAATATTGTGAATAACCTGAGCCGTAATAAGCATCTAAGGCTGTCTACGTGCATATACTGAAGCAAATACTTCATGGTTCTCTCTCGCAGGCTAACTTAAGCAGCATTACTGTAAATTACCATAGCAAAAAAAAAAAAAAAAAAAAAAAAACAGATACCACAGTAGCATTACCTAGGACTCATCTCTTGTACAGTGAACTGACTGTATCATGTACAAACATATACTAGTATTATATCATCAGACAGGAAAAACTGGGTATACCATGTTTTATTTTCCTTGCACTGCTACAAAATTAAGAAATGTGTTTTTAGTCTCATATGTTGACTTGCCTTGTAGTATTTCAGTTTTGTTTTGCTTTTTAAACAGAAGTTAGTATCAAGTAGACCATTAGAAAAAGATTAAATGCTCAACTACTGTGCTACTCTACTGAGCCAACAGTTTTATTTTCTTTCTTAAAAACTAAAAGCTGACTACAAGCCAAGAACTCCCCTGGCAGAGCTTGCAAATGACTCCTGTTAGATCAGAACTCTCCTCCTTCCTTCCTTGTTTCAAGCAGCTATCATCAGTGGAAGTTTCACCCAACAGCCATAGCAGATCAGCTGGAGTAAGACAGGGAAACAACCAGCTATCATTATGAACTTCAACATGGAAAGAACAAGTCAGGGCCAAAATCCATATACAGGCACAATCAGCTGAGTAGCATTCTTAATTAAAAGTACAACTGCACAAATGGATTCATCAAGTATTACCTTAACACCTACCTTAACACTAGGTGGGGTCACTAGGAATACCCTTGTAGATTTGCAAACTGTTAGTATGAAAAAAGGCAGCTGTCTTGTCATTACTTTTTAAGCCTTGCAGCTAACATTGCTACAAACCCCTTACACGGTTTAGGATTTGGCTAACCAAAGTACTCTCTCCACTTCCTATTTCATTGCAACCTCTCTTTGGTACACAGGCAGCCAACGCTCATTTATCTCAGCTTCTGAATGTTAGAACCTTTGGAACCTGTTTGACTTTGAAAATCCACAGAAAATGGAATAGTAGCCTAACTTTCGGTCTAAAAGTTTAAAAAAAAGTGTTAAGAAAACAAGGAAAGTATACCAACATTTGCAATGTTTATATACTTAACAATTTTACTGTTTATAATGTTATACATAGAAATTCCATGCGCCCTTTTTTCTTCTTTTTATTGTTCATAAAACCTTGGTTTTCTCTGGGAATAAAATTTTCTCTAGTTGAAAAGTATCATATAGAGACAGCAAAAAATATTCTTCTGAATGTTTTTGAATATTCTTTTCAATATTTTTATTATTCTTTGAATATTTTATTATTTGAATATTTTATATTCAAAGAAAGCTAAAATGTCCATGTGGCATGGAAACAGCTTTAACCCCATAACATGTTTAATCATTGCAACAAAAATCTTGGTTCAACCAAATTTGAGTGAGAGCTCCAACAGATCAGGCATTACATCTTACAGTTAAGGAAAACTTCTCAGGTGTGAATACAAAAAAGTACTTCAGGAGCATGGAAGTTGAAGACGTGAAAATCCTAAAACATTTAGATGGAGCTAAGTTGACATACCGAAGTCTTGACTCAAATTTTGCAGCCAAGCTAGGTCTGTGTATGAATCACAAAGAGCTACCACAGTCACTGATGAAGTTCTTTGCTAAGGAATTACTATCACCTGCTAAATTGAAACAAGCTAGCAGAAAAGTAGGCTTTTTCTATTACTATAGCAGATAGCTCTATGTAGTGAAGACTTACCAGAGGACCACCATCCCAAGATACAGTTAAGAACCAAAAGCATAGGGAAAAGGACTAAGGATTTTGGTGCAACTTTTACTCTATTCAGCATATGATTTCTCAAAACTGGTGTACTTTTCTAGATGTTTTAGGTATTTGCATAGAATTTTCAATTACTGTGAACACAAGCTTAAGAAATCCTCCAATTAATGTACTGCAAATAACTTACTTGAAGGCTACTAAAGAGTCAAAAAAGCTTGTAAATATAACCAAAAACGTCCTGCACATTCAAGTTACCTGACAGAGGTCTAGGTGGCTAACTAAAAAAAAAAGAGAGACCTAAAAATGGGGAGCGAGGGTAGCTTTTGAAGTTTTAGATGTCTGTAGGTCATACAATACATCTGACCTGCTTAGACACAAAACCAGATCTTTTTTTATGGAGTTCTATAGTAAGTGCTATGTTGCGAATCCATCTTATTCTGCTCTTTTCCTTCAAATACACAAATAGGGGAGGCAACAAAAATATAATGACTCATCAATTTAAACGTGTTCTACATTTATAAAAGAAGGTGCTTTAAATACGTGATTTCTTACATAATAATCACTAATCCATACACAAAACTCAATGAGAGTAAAAAAATCACTCATGTCATACACATACCATACTATGTAGTATTTACTAAGATAGCAACAGTATACAACAAAAGAACAATTCCAAAGAAAATTGTACACCAGGTCAATTATCATATCCTTAAAACACATTTTAGACAGAGGTAGACTTCATACTACCTGCAAATATTTACTAGTTTTCTTTAGAAGCATAATGTTTTTTTCCTTTTTCCTTCAACAATTTTTTGGCATCGCTTACCAACTGTGATGTTTTATTATTGCAATAGAGATGTATAACCCCAGGAGGAAAGTTTCAGGTTTTGAAAGTTAAGTTTAGCCCCCCAGGTGCATTATAAAGTGTGTGCAGCCAAAATTTTGCAGTTTAAAACACAGTGATGTGAGGTGATGTTTGGCAATGACCTCTCAGCTACTCAGAACATGCTGCATGCTTTTGAGGTGGTATTCCAGGGACCATGGAACATTTTTCATTAAAGGTAAATACATCAAGACCAAACAGCATGCAAGGCTCTTCAATGAACACCACTGAAAACTATAACGATGATGTACCAGAGGTGTCAAGACAGAGCTGGAGAAAAATACAGCTTCCCAACAGGTAACAAAACTAGATGGAGGACAGGACACTGAAAAATAGGCTGGAAATGGTTTAGATCTTAATAACTTGTTTTCTATAGAACCTAGAGTTAGCTTTATTGTTTTCTTTTAAGAGGAAAACTCTCCTTGTCCTCATTAAAAAAGCCTGCAGTTTTTTGAACTAGGCTTACTGGCAATCTTTTGTTTCAAAATAATGTTGTCTGCACATTTAGTACTGCTGATCAAAGTATATGAATTAAAGAAGGCTGCTGTCCACTCCCACTTGCAATATCTCTCTACAGAAAACATCAAGATAGCAGAATCCTGTTCTCGGTGAAGTTCAGTCCAAATAATCTCTGTCATAATTTCCATTCTAATTAGAGTATGTTGTCCTGGCTTTTAGTCACCTAAAATCAGTGGAAGGAGTTCTAAAGAGAATTTTGTAAAACACATAAAACAGCTTTAAAGCTATATTGAAGTTCTGTTCACTACAGCAAATCTGTTCAGTCTTTGCAACCTGAGGACTAACAGCAATCCTCACTTTAATGACCCTCCTCTAAGTGTGACTGAAACATTAAAAAATTAAACCAGTGTCAGGAGCTTTTCAGAAGAGTTCAGTTTCCATGAGGATTGAAGGTATAAAAAAAATAAAACAAAACTTTAAAAAATAGCAATGTTTTCCACTATCCTTTAAGGCTGACTATTGAATAGTGGTGGAACCGTTTAGTCCAGATTGGTGGTAACAGTCTCAGAACAAATTTAAACAAAAGCTTCATCACTTTGTTTTTCTAATACATTAAGCTATCATTCACTTGGCATCAGATTCTCATCAGTTATGTTGCACATATTTTTATGAACTGTTTACCAGAACCACCAAAATGAATGCAAACAAATGTGTTTTCCAGACAGATTATTTCCAAGTTTACAGAGGAACTTTGTCTAGATAAAGATCAAAGCCAATTTAGGAAAAAACACCCAAGAACTTCAGATTCAGAATGTTACCCTATTTTTAGCAAGCGTAACATGTATTTGAAGAAAAACAAAAAAAAGTGACATCATTATTCTCAGGGAAGAGGGTTAGTCTAACTCTAGCTTTTGTTCCATGCTTCACAAATCCTATTTGTGCATTGTAAATTAATACTTACCTGAAAATCTCTTATAGGAAATTCACTTTAAGGTTGCTTGTCTTACTGCATGTAGAGTTACAACAACCGGACAGTAAATCCAGCAGGGTTTACAGTTGACAGAACCTCCACCAAGGCTCCATCTATAGAAATACTTAGCTCCTTTGATTTCATTTTAAGTATCCTATAAAATGTCTTTAAATAGTAATCTTAGCTTTCCTGGAATCTAAAATTGAAATGCAATTTAATAATTTCTAGACAGAGAAAATAAGGTTTATGAACATTCTCGAGGTTAAAGGACTACTTTACTTTTCAAACAAAAGGTAAAATTGATCAAATTTTTAAAAAGCTGTAACCGTTTTAAAACATGAAAATAATCATAAGCAACTTCAGTAACCTAGTCACTACTAAAAAAGCAAGGATATTAAGAATTCTGATCATGTCTTAGTTTTAATATTTTATTATCAAATATTTAAGCTCACATGGCTTGCCCGCTGTTAAAGGGCTGCCAGAATAACACAATCAGTAATATTCAGAGACAATATTAATAAACTTAAGACATCTACATATTACAATTTTATTTTTTTAGAAACTATTCATGGTTTTATACAAACATCCAGTTTTTACATACTTGCAAGTAACTTAATTCCAAATATTTAAAATAACACATTTCTAATTTGCAAAGCAAAACAATCACTCTTTATTCACTTACCAAGACTGTATTATATCTGTCCTCCAAGTCAGTGATAAACGAAGGAAATGCTGGTTTTGCCAGCTAGTTCAGAACAAACAAAACCTTAGCCCTGGGCTCTTAGCAAGAAAACTGAAAGGTTTTTTCAAATAGTAGATGTTGTAAACACCTACATTTGAGCTAGCCACCAAGGCTCCCTTTAGAGTCATTGAACAGAAACGTGCACTTCTGGAAGGTTATCTAGCTTGTGTTACAGCAGGTATTGAACACTGGCTATTTAAGTCATGTTGCTCGAGCTCTAAATAAAACTCAGTTACTGGAGTAGGGTGTAAATCACAGAATTTTTTTAAAAATACCCAGCACTCAAGCATTTAGTTCAAGGAAATGTATGACTATACTTGAATGCTGTACTCAAAAAAAAAAAATACTAAAAATGGTAAGGAACAACATCCAAGACTATTTGCATTGTATTGTCTGGCTGTCAAGTCAAACAGTCACAACAGAAATTCATTTCTACTACAGATTCATTTCTAGTAGCTCTATACATCAAGTATTATCCACTTCACCACTCATTGACATTAGCCTCATCTACCTTGCTTTTCTTAATGTCAGCCAAGTGTTCACTTAAACTGCTTGTCTCTCTCTACTGACTATAGAGGGAGCCTTGACGCCTAGATTTTAAGACAGTTCCAATCATATTAGATGAAAACCTCCCCCTTACTAGTATTATTTAACAATCTTTTACACAAATATAGATCACAAAATGGAAGCCATAATAAACAATAAAAGTTTAATAGGAAAAGCATAACGACACCCCTTTCAATTAATGCCAGTTATGTCTGAAATATTAATGGAGGGAAAAAAAAATAAATCAGTTTCACAGATAAATGCCTCTCTTGATACTATTTTTGCAGTAAGTGGTTTAATTGCTGATTCTTTCTTGGGGAAAAAAAGAGACCAAGTCAGAACAGACTTTTCATTACTAATTGAGCTTTAAAAGTTTCTTGAGCTTTATATTCAAACATTATCTGGTTTGCTTCCATTTTGTACTGTTTCATTAACTTTGAATTAACAGTCAGTATTAGAAGCAGTGTTTTAGTATGCTTTTGTATGTCATTTTCTTTTGAGCATGTGGTTTAATATGCATACACATATAAATAGAATACAATTTTCTTTCTTACTGTCCTCATTAACTGGGTAAACACATAGTTGTTTACATCAAACTTCCAGTACAATACAGCTGGCATTAAGGAAAAAGGCAATTGAGAGATTCCATCTAGTTTGGATGCATAATATTGGGAAGTTATCATTCTACAGCTTCATTTTAGTTCAAGAAAAATAGTCTGATGGACCAACTATGGTAATTATCTTCATGCTCAATCTTCACCTGCAGGAATGATACAGAGCTTAATTGCCAACACGCAAATAAAGCTCTATGAAAAGTCACAAGCATACTGATACAGCATGCTTTCAAAAAAAAAAAAAAAAAAAGGTATTATTGACTACAGGAAAGTTCAGAATCATGTGGCAAATAAGAAGCAAAACATGAAAGTAATCACTGAAAGCAAAATCTGATAACTGGCTGGGACAAGATAATGTCTTTTTTGATAAGAGACAGTTTGGAAAAAGAAGTAATTCTGGGCTAAACCAAACTTTTGTCTCTTATTCCAGCCACTGTGCTTTTAAATGGGTAATTAGGAAACAGCACAGCCTGAGTTGGCACAGGTCAAAGGTATTCAAAGATGCTCTTTAGCTTTCAGCAGAAGACTTGTCAATAAAGATTAGAGGGGAAAAATACCACACCTTATCTTCCCCATAATATTATTAGAGTATCTTTCAAACTGAAGGCATTTCAAACAAAGAATTATTTTGACAGCATGGACAAATAAATGGGAGGAATGATTCTTCTTGTATTCAGAACTTATTACCATGAAGGTACAAGATAATCTAACCACCTGCAAGCCTCAGTGCAATAAAAATAATTTGTTTTTAAACGCAATGGACCATGTCTGAATTTTCATATTCAAAGCATTCTTATCTTCAATTTACAAATGCTTGGAATATTTCTTAATAGCAACAGTCTGATCTGGTGCAACACAAATGAAAGGGATCTCATTTATATTGGCAGTAAATTAGTAAAATAAACCTAGTAACACTAGAAGAATCATCCTTATTTCACCTAGCATTTCAAGTTGTTCCAGATCTTCTTCCCTGTCAACTCATGCACGATTACACCACTTAAAATTTAGCTGTTGCCTACCTTTCTCCTTTGAGACACGGTGAGGGCAGCAAAGTCATTAAACAAGGATGAATTTGGTGAAGTTAGTGGATCTGTAAAAAGAATGTAAAACATGTTATACACCTACATATATACGAAAAAAAGCTTACAATTTTTAATTTGTTTGAATGGAAAAAAAAACCCTCAGGCAAAACTACGTTTAGCAACACTGTTGAAAACTACAGCATTTATTAGATTCCATGCAACAGCATAAATGAAATAGTGCTCATTAGCATAAATGCAGTACATTTAATTGCTGTTGACACTATTTAAAGTCCACTAAGATTTTAAAGCCTTCATCTCCACTTACCTGAACTTAGTCACCTTCAGCACAACATAGCATTACAAATAATGATGCAGATGTTATGTCACACACAAATTTAAATCTGATCTAAATGTAGCAGAAGTCCATACTCTACTAGTAGTTTTTTATTGATTTTCTTTCTCCCTGTGTATCCCCTCCAAAATTGAAGCACCAAAAATTGAACAATCACAGATGCAACTTAAACAGGAAAGTCCAAGCTGAATTTATATAATTATCAAATTTATTGTTTACAGGTAGCATTAATTTGTTATGTTTTAATGAAACACTCTTTAGCATTCATCAGTACTCCTTTATAAGCTAATTCTACGAGTGAGGAACAGCTTAGGAGGGGAAAAAATTAGCAGGGCCAGAGACACAACAGAATTTAAAGTGGTTTCCAAAAGTCAGTCTGGTTTCTCTCCTTCGCATGCATCACCATCACTATTTGGCTTGTCACACAGTCAAACTGACTGCATTTAAAACTGTAGAACTCCACTGCCTTGAATAGCTAATTGTGCAGTGGGACAAAAGCACAAAACCTACTGGAAATGAACTAGGAGGAAGAAAAACAAAAACAAACTTGGCTTTCAAATTAATTTTCTAGAACTACGTACTACCTTGCTTTACCAAAAAATATAAGTGTAAGTAGCCTAGCTATAGTTTCAGACATGCAAATGAAGTTCTAGAACATTATTAATACAGCAATTTTCAGCACAGCAACATTTTAAATGCCATAAGGGAATAGTGCTCTTCTTGAAAGAAGCTGGCTTGACAGCTACAGCTGAAATAATCTGCAGTGCCTGTTATAATTTGGAAAGGAATTCTGAAAAGCACATTATACAAGTTCAATATACCCTTCACAGTCATCTAGTGAATGTGCAGGCCTGCACTATAGAGACACTGTTTGGTTGAAAAAACATGTTCCCAATAATAAGAAAAATATTGTAAGAGTTGAAGTACTGCTTAAAGGACAAAACTTGGGATCTATTAAGATTTGTCAGTTATGTGATATATTTCACAAGAATTGTATACCCTTGAATTCAAGATTAAAAACCTGTATATTCATTCCACACAGCAGCCTCCTTGAAAAACACAATAAAAAAGGACATCACCATGGAGCAACAAAAGCACTTAAGCTATCAGTGCTTTATGGAGGATATCCAAACTAGCATCTCATGTGAAACGACAAGACCAATAGATTGCATTTTTTTGTAGTAGCAGTATGTTTTCTTGTTGCTGTTGTTGTTTTAGTTTTTCCCCACTGCAGCAAAAAGAAGGCTGAAAATTTTGAGTTCTGTAGCACTACTTTTTGTAGTCCAAAGCTGAAATCATATAATACCCTATAGTGGACAAGAAGTTCTCCTGCATCTTAAATCAGATCAGAGGAGAAAACCTACCTTCAGTCTCAATTTTGCCAAAGGGAATCTCCTAAATTTCCAAGTGTACTTTCGTATGTATTACTTTAAAAGTGCTTACCATGGCCTGCGTACTGCTTGGCACTGTCATTGAGAAGGCTAGGGGAGCTGCTGCTATTTGTCATTCTCTGCAAAAATAAAAACAATTGTACATATAAAATAAAACTACAAAATATTAGGATGAATTGAGAACAGTATGTAGAAAGCTCAGGAAGGGTTTATAGTTGACAAAAATGTTTAGTAAAATACAGCATTTCACATGAGAACAATGAAAGCCAAAACCAACCGTATACTAAAATGAAACACTATCCTCATGAATTACTTCTACCTTGGGAGGTTCTGCCAAATCTTTGGTTTTCTTCCTTTACATCACCAGCATTAGGTAAGCCAGTCCTTTATTATATCATTATAACTCTTCCCTGTATTATACGCTATAATCACCATATGAAGCTTTTCTAAGCAAAAATATTCAAATTAGTATATTTGACAGTTCATTGTTTTTTGTCTGTTTTTTAAAAAACATTAACAGTACCTTTCAGCAAAATCATGCAATTCTTGTAAACCAGCAGGACCCTTGAAAGCTTCTTAGTATTCCTCCTTCGCCCCACCTGCTTCTCCTGCACTCCTCCACAGATACCAGCTAGAAATCAGTTGGACTACAGAAAGCAGCACTGCTCGAAGAGCTACCACTGCTTTCATGTAAGAGACAGTGTCCCTCTACTCCTCTAGTCTCCCAGCTAGATGGAAAAGTACAAGAAAAAAAGCACAGCAATGCTAGGAAGTGTCCTCTCCATCACCAAGTGATAGTACTTGGAGCTTTTTTTTTTTTTAAACCTCTTCCTAGGCATTCTTTTGGCCCCCATCAACTAGGAGTCTCCCAGCCAATTTCTGGGCACTATTCAACAGCAAAAAGCTTTGAGATCCCTTCAAGTAGATAGTTTGCATGCAGCAGCTGCTGTCGTGGGTGAGTGTACACCAGCACAAACAGGCCACTTCATGCCAGCTGGCCCCAAGTGTCTCTAGGATGGTTTCCAGGCATGCCTAATTCAGTAGTCAAGACACAGACTAAGAATCAGAACTGGTCACTGGAGTTGCACTTTACACTTTCATTTTTCCACTGCCAATCTGAGCACTAGTGGCAGATGGCAAGAAGCCTACTATGTAATACTTCAGTGCCATTTCATCTAGTTCTTGACCAGAAGGATCAATATTCTGAAGTAAATTTGGTAAGAACAGAGGAGAACCAACGCAAGCTAGTGTCATCCTGTGTGGCAAGAAGTGCGTTAGGTTTACTTAAAAATAAAAAGTTTCTCAGCATCCTGCATAAAACTGAAAATTGCAACTTTCAAACTGACTTCACCAGAAGCTGCAGCTTTCACTTAATCTACTGTTTTTCCTAGATACATGTGATGTACATTTACGTGGAAAGCAAGTTGTTAAAAAAAATCATCATGCACTGTTAGGAAAGTAACTTCAAGAAAATTTTTGCAAAATGTAGGTACCGAATCAGGTGCCTTATTGTTATCCTCTCAACAGCAGGCTCAATCAATGTCCTATTGTCAACTGACATGCAACTTCTTTATTTCAGTATCTGTGCTCCTTCATTACAGCAAGCCTTCTAAGATCTTCTGACACAACTCTTCATTCAGCATGAGTAAGTAGTACTATACGAAGCAGTAGTAGACTACTTGCAGATGTACGCGTAATATACATATGTATATATTGTGTTAACCTCCAGTTTTTTCAAGAATTAGCTGAGGAACACTATTTGTTGTATGCTTTCACTATTTTAATGCCACTTATCTCCTGTCCTTAACTCACACTAAACTATTAGTGATCAACAAGCAAGTCTTTCCACAAAAAAGATGCCCCTAATGAAACAGTTTACTGATTTCTACAAACGAGTAGCATTTCATGAAACCCCACTATATTAACAATTTTGCTCAAGTTCAGAGAGGCTCATCCCACTGTCTCCACAAGAACAAACTTACAGCTCAAGTCAAAGAAATAGCCTAGCAAATTTTAAACTTTTCATTGCAAGCTGTTTTCAGCAAGGTATTTAGCAAACAAATCAGTATTTAGAGACAAAAGATGAGTTTAACTTCTGCCTCATCTGGTGCAAACTTTCTATAATATTGATAAGTTTACCAGAGGCTGAAAGACAGATCAGACTTTTTCATGCCCAATTACGATAACTGCAAAAATTATACACAGAGAGCTAGAGAGTTACACGCTGTCTGGTAGCTGGTATTTTTTGGTGAGAACAACCAGTTTCTGGTATTCAGATAACAAGTTAGTTGTGGCATTTTGTTATTTTTTGCAGTATAGATGTCGTGTACAAAAAGCACGGTGTTCTTAAAGTAATTATCAGCCAGTCTGCACCCAAGTGGTCACAGCGAGTCTCTGGCTGATCAGTACTAGACAGCATGTCCTGAGATTGAATCAAAGTTTCCTAACTCACTGGGGTCACAGACCTGATTCAGTATGTCCTTCTGATAGTAAACTTACTGCTTCTATTCTCTCCACTCCAAAATACAAGTAGAAATCTAACTGTAAAATACCAGTATATAAAAACTATTGTGCAAGAAATTTTCTACTGAATACATAGTAAGTAATTTCTGGATTATAGTAGCTCAGCTGTTCATACAATATATTCTTTTCCTGGTCAAGCAACAAGAAAGGTGTTAAAACTTTCACAAAACAGAGTCCCTACTGTGCCTCTTTTCCTAGTATTTGCTACATCCACACTGATCCTTCTAAGAGGAAGTGGTTTAGGAACATGAAGGAAATCTTCCAGATTTGCACAAAAATTGATAGTGTTAATGTCTATTTCTGACATGCAGGTATTTGTAACAATTTTAATGCAAAACGTAGAAGTCTGTCAGAACAGGGATAGATGCAACTGACATCTGGGCTGGTATCAAAGACGGTTAAGATTAGGGCTAAAACTGGGAACCAAGCACTCTTCTGTCAACAGTATTTTTCCTATTCAAGTAGTGCAGTTAAACATTCAATCAGACCTGAAATGTGAAAATGTGACTGCAATAATGAAAATCTGTGCTGACACAATCAATAAAAAGATATATAGTGTGCACGCTGGAGACAGATTGCAGCGGAACACACTGTTCAGTATTCTAACAACACAGTGCAAAGAACTTCCTAAGTCTACGGACATCAAAATGTGCTGTTGCAGACAAGGCTTGTTTGAGGTGTAAACATATTTCACACGAGCCACGATTCTGGAAAAATAAAACTTACTGATCCTGGGCAGCTCCTGCTCTAACAACTGCTTGAAAGCTGTAGCTTGCATGAAGTTGAAAAATGCCACTTAACCACTCGCTTTCATGAATTTTTCATCTTGTTCAACATTTATTACGCATGCACAAGCTTCTTACCTTACCATTAGTCATGAAAGTCCTGCATGTAGTGAGCAAAGGATTTTTAAGGTGTTTTAATATTTAAGACTTCCACCATGCTCTAAAGCATTTAGTCTTCAGTAGGGCTATTTCTCTACCTCATTTTTACTAAGTCAACAGGAAAATGTCTTCAACAAAAAATATAGCAAATAGCACTTGGTATATTTTTTATTTCTGTTTTCTTGATAACAGGTTTTGTTTTTTAAATATTATTTCTCAATCTCTTAGTAGCATTGAGCTATTTTTTTTTTTTTTTTTTTTTTTTTTTTTTTTTTTTTTACAAATTCAATTTCAAGAAGAATCTAAGCACAAGAACTTCTAGCCCAAAAGATGAAAGCTCCAGAAAGGTAAGAGAAGCCATTAACAGACGAAAATGAACTATTCATTCTTAATAAGCCTGCAAGGCAAGGCAAGCAAACACCAAGTTTTTAACTTGCTTTAATGCATCATGACTTTCACCATATGGAAGCTAATACTGAAAGAACTTTGGCACAACCAAATGCCACACCAATGTCACTCAGGTCCATATAAATTCTTTGCCTGCCTATTGCTATGATTTATTGAGGTTCTTTAAGCAGTAGTTAAAATTCAACTAGGCTGCCTGGCACGCATCCTGTCCCTCTCCCTTTAAGGCAACTAAAAAGTTGTTTCTGTTCACATCTCAAAAGAAAGCTACTACAAAATCAAACCATCACATTCATTCAGTCCAAGGATTTAACCTAAGCTTAGAGCTTTCTCCACTGCTGAAGCTCTGATCAGTAACAAAATACAACCTCTTTGATTTCACGAAAAAGTGATAAAAAAAAGTTTCAGAATACTTTGTTAATTCCTGAATATTCAAGCAATACCAGAGCAGGAATAAACTCATTCGGACATGTTTAATCCCAGTGTTTGAGGAATAATCAAAATAACAAATCTCCTCTCAGGAAAATGCTGCATGAAAAGGTACAGTGTCAAAAACAAAACTTTTGTCAAAGTCAATCATCATCTCCTCTCCTAGACGTAAGATAGCCTGTTGGTTCCAAAATTTTCCTATTCAGAACTGTCTCAAGTTACTGTCTTATAAAAAAGTATTATTTTGACACAGACTAGGACAACACTGACAGTAGACCAACTGTAACAATTTCCATATCATGTTGCTATTTTAATAATCTTCCCTCGAATTCATTCCTGTGCTAAGTATATTATCTCAAAATACTTTGTAGCATGTCACAAGTTCATCTCTTTACCTTAATACTCTTCTACCAGAATTATATTTCAGTTATTTCTCTAATTTTTGGAACAATGTTAATTGAACAATAAAAGAAGTCGTACTGCAAAAGAATAAGATTGCCACAAGCAAACAAGCCATTGTTCAGCTGTCACATTCTGTGACCTACTAATGGTGACACCTTTCGCTTTTGTTTCTAAACGATCCAAAACTCATCTTGGGTGGCTAGCATATTTGACTCACAGCACGTCCCACTCAAGTGTTTGAATTAAAACAACTGGATTTCTTCAAAAAGCATTATGTAAACAGTTGCATAATTTCATATATAAAATAGCATGTCTATAGCTCCACCAGGCTCTCAACAGTTAAAAATTGAAGACATTTACAAGCCTGCATGCTCATGTTAAGGAGAGTTTTATTACTCAGCTCCTGGCAGATGCAACAATGGGAACAAAGGCCTTTGTGTTTACTCAGCTGCAAGGCTTTGAAGCGAGGAGGATCTCTACTTCTCAGGCTTTTCAAGAACTCTTAGTATGCCAATACTAGCATGGCAAAAGCAAGAGTCATTCTTCTCTGTTGCTTGGCCTTGCCAACTTTAATGCTGATGACTTCTCTCTATTTTTATTTTGTTTACAGCAATTTAAAAAAAAAAAAAAGTGGTTTTACTTTCTACATAACCCACAGACCAATGGAAGGTGTGTAGTTACAAAACTCATCGTGTCTAAATACATAGAAATATATCTGTAAAGCAATATACACAAAGGTACTTTCTCCTGTTTTATGCTCTTACAAGCAGGTTGCTCAACCCTGTTATATTAGCAGTTTTGACATCAAGGTGCTCCTCTGCCTCATCCTGCTCTGCATTCTCCCAGATTATTCACATGCCCTCTTATGATCCCAGCGTAATACTACTGAAACTCCTTCCCACACCGCCTGTAGCTTTGATCAGCCCACGAGCTAGTAAAGAGGCAGTGCTAACGTGACTGGTCCAGAGGAACACGCATACCAGCTCGCCGAGTGGTACACGCAGAGCGCCTGAGCAAACAGCCAAGCATTAGAGGCATCCCGGCCAGCCAGCTCCTGCCTCCTCACTGCTGGGAAAGCCAAGTGAAACGAGCTGCTCCTTGAACCACACCTCAGCCTGTCTCTTGGCTGCTGCTAAGCCAAAAAAAAAAAAAAAGAAAAAGAACAGCTTCAGGGACAGCATGCAGCCTGGGAGCCGTGTGTTGTGCAGGCCTGCTCTGTTATTAGTTATGGAGAAAAGGGAAAACAGACGCTTTGATAAGCTGGAAGCCAACGCTGCAAATGTAGCATATGAAGGAACGTGCAGATTCATGGAAGAAAAGACGTATAAAACAAAACCATATTACAGGGAAATGCGAACTGATGACAACAGGAGACGATTAATCAATAGGAAGCTAGCCAGTAACAACAGAAGAGACCAACGGGAGGCAACAAAAGGCTGGCTAACAGCGAAGAATTTTGAGGTAGGAGGAGTGGTAGGATGAGGCAAAGAGTTACTATTTTTAGAAAGAAACTAAAAAGAAGAATTAGAACAGCCAGTTTGAAAACCCTGCCTCTTCTGAACAGTACTGAGGATTTTCACTCCCATCTTTTTTCCAATGCAAATTGAACATTACAACTAGCTGCACCTTCACCACTAGTCTAAACCCAACAAGAAGTTCTAGACCTCTTAAAATACTCTTCAGCACATACAAATGAGATCTCAGTCAGAAAGATAATTCTGCAGAAATGCTGATCACTACCTACCTCACATTACGTATGTTCAAAGATGCATATTTCCTCCTTAATTCATCAAGATACAATTTGCTTTTATTTTCCTTCCTTATGCTGCATACTTACGACTAACGCAGACAATGTATTGCACACAAGAGCATGGTGACTGAAAAAATTTGGATAGTAACCTTGCTTGAGGCAATTTGCCTCCATTACATATGTGCTATGATAACCCAAATACACACAGCCAGTCTTTTTCAACAAACCTGGCTTGTTTCCTACACATGACAAATGCATTCTGAAGTTTAATTAGGACTAGTCAGGAAGACTCGTGTACTGAATCCCTGCTGATAATGTTGGAAGGCATCTAGTGAACAAGGCTTGGACTGTACAATACTGCATAGTGAAAGAAAATGAACATTATTCACAATAGGCTATTTCTATCCTCACCAGACTAAGGCAGCTACGTCACTTGAACTAAGCTTTCTACATGGGGTCACTATTTCCATTCCTTATTTTCAAGCTGTATAGGTTAAATTCAGAAACTCTGCAGTCTGGTTTGGACAGCAGCACCGGTTTTTGTTTGTTTTTATTGTAACCTTTTTGTTCCCATTCCTCTATAAAATGTAGGCAGCTTTCTTCTTTAATAAGGAACGCATTCCTTCACTTTTGAAAGGAAATGTAAATATCAGATACCATAACAGCAACATGCACACTGCCAGCTGTCTTTAAAAGAAGGATTTGAGCAGCATGCAGGGGACAATGAAATAAACACTTAATCAACTATCAAATGGATGCTCATTACGTATGCACCATGCAGTCTGTGTCCCGAGTAAGTCCTAATTATAATTCTTCTACTGAAAAGACACAATGTTATGGAGAATACACCTTAATGTAACCTCCCCAAGGCTGCATCAGCAGCCTAAACTTAACATTTCTTAAAATCTAACTGTATCTTAACTAGCATTTCTTCTAGCTGTGTGTTTATTTTGCTGTCTACACAACTTCCCCAGTCTTAAAAAAAAAAAAAAAGCTGAAAAAAGTTTCCTCATATTACACTGCTGATGCATCTATTTGTGAACTGCACAGATCTAGCAGAGATGACTAAGTAACTCATAGATGGAATAGATGTTTTCATCTGCACAAGCAAAGCAGAGGCTCATTAGACATTTTGCAGCAGATTTCTGATGTTTCATTAATAGCCGAAAACTAAACTTGCAGTATCTTAAGACTCAAGCACCTGGAAAGGTATGTGTTCTGTTCACTCTGCTTTGGCCCAAGTTTGCATTATGCCAGCTTGTTTCTTTGTCCCAAATAGCATACATTTAGCTCATGCAATTCTAGTCTCCATTCTGTAAGTGTCTCCAGTCCTCCTGCTCTTTCCTTTCCAGTTGTCTGCCCAGCTCTTCATTCATTCATCTTCAGCTCAGTTTCTCTAAGCACACAGCATAAGTCTTTGTGCCCTTACACATCCCTCTGCTATAATTAATAGAGATGCAGATGTTTCTTTCCCCTCCACTAAATACAGATCCACTTCCATGCTGCTTCAGTCTTAAGTGTAAGGGAAAAAAAAGAAATCAGATCAGCATTCCTGCTCAGTGTTCAGGCCAGGCCTAGATTAAGGCAACACTGTAGCAGCAGGAATGTGCTCAAGCTGGAACATGCCAGTGCAGGTTACATCTTTGGGAAATCATCTAGCACCAAGTAAGTCTCCAGTGGGTCTATATAAACCAGTTCTGCAAAGTTAAGTGACCAAATCTTGGAAAATTTGTCAGAAGACAGCAGAATGTACATCCGTGACACAACCACCCATCTATCACACCTTAAGCTTTTGTTCCAAACTAGAAAGCTTTGCTATTATTTAAACAAAAGTCATCAAGATTCTTCCCTCACCTTGTTCTCCAAAGAGCTAGGTGACATGGAAAGCCATGCTACAAGTGGATAAAATGTATCGCTAGGGTGTGAATTAAGCAACTGACTGACACTCAAAACAGACAATGTTACCAGCTTTACCTATGTAAATAAGAACCTGAATTACATGATTCAAATAAATAAAAAGAAACAGAAAAAAAATAAGAACGGTTTTTAAACTGCAGTTCAATGCCCCTAAGCACTTTCCAAAAATAATGAAACCCATCATCAGAAGTTCTTTTCTTTAGCCTCCAGTGGGTAAGCAGCACATCAATTTCTTCTGTTTTCTCAAAAAGAAACAGTGCTTTGACTGTGATCTCACAGGCATCAGTATTTTTAAATCCCTTGAACATTCATGCTAGATGCATTCCTTATAACATTACTACAAAAAAAAAAGTTATAATTAAAATGTTGTGTTTAGAAAGACACCAGTGCTGCTGCAGAACAGGCTTTAAAGATACAAAATGTAACAACTTTGCACTAAAAGGATACAATATGATCTCTGTGATACCAAAATCTGTAACTGTACAAACAATAACATAACCTAACTTCCAGCTTCAACAGTACCCTCTGTGGGATCAGAGGTTAAAAAGTTCTTTTTAAAACATGCATCACTATCAGTAGTAAACATCTCCATAGTTTTACGATTCTGCTGAATGAGAAAAAAAAAATCCAGCCTTATTGAAAACATGCATTAAGAAACAAAAACAGAACACCCTTAATTATTTCCCACCTTTTGCTGAGTTATTTTTCAATCCATAATACAGCCACAATTGAGATCAAAGTAAGCTCATAAGGAGAGTTTCCTTGATATAAAAGACAGCTGTTGTCAGGACTCAGTGGGAGCTATTTGACTTGCACTCTCTTTCATTTACCAGACACTGGTTTGTTAAAACTTTGAGTACAGGGAGAGACCATCTCTGCTTTTAAGCAGCGTAACTTTGAGGGAATTATTATAGTATCGCGTGTGCTGCTTCAACAGAAACTCATTTAGGTTTTAAATAACAGCCTTTTGCTGTAAATCTTTGCATACTACTACCTACACCATAATTCCACCTCATGGAAACTGATGCCTACATCCACAGAGCAGTATAAATAGAAAAAAATAGGACTTAAATATGTAACCTATATCACTGAACGCTACCAGAGACTGAGCTTATAAATTCTGATTTTTTTTTTCCCCCTGCTAATTTACTGGTTCAACAGTTCACTTTTTGCTTTAGTGACTTTTGGTCTTCATTTCAAAATCTAATACTTATATACTTAGTAAAAGGCTATCAAAACTAGATATGAACATAAAAAGATATCTAGAAGCACAACGTTAATGGACGCAGCAATGCCTAATCCAGCAGCTGAAATAAGTGCCAACAAAACCAGGCTAATTGTAAAGCAATGATATTGTTTCATTTCCATTAGCAAGATTAAAGCATGTAGGCTCAGGATACCCTGCAAGATGCCACATACCAGAGAGCTGCATTTTCCCTGACCCTTGGACAGTTTTCCCTTCTTGGTGTAACGCCAGCCAAAAATTAATGGAACACCACACAATTCACTGCCATTACCTGCATCATGGGATACTTGGTTTCAGCAGGACTTCCAAATCCATTAACGCCAATGAAGCTGGTGCTAAAGTAGGAATCTGTGAGACTAGCATCAGCTAACCCACCGCCATCTATTCCGGGAACTAAAAGGAAAAAAAAAGAAAAACATTTCAGACAAATGTAGTTCACCATGGATTCATTTGCTGAGATCTTCTATCATTTTTTGGCTGGGGGGTGGGGACAGTGTGAAATAGAAGTTTGGTAGTCCTACTTTTCAAGTCTAACTTCTCATCAAAGCAGCTAAAACCATACATGCATAAATATCAAGAACGAGGTTGCTAAATGACAGCATATGGAGCATGGATTTACAACACAAATGCAGAAAGTGGCAGAAAAGTGAAAGGTTTTGAGGGAAATGATGATGAGTTTGAACTTTACAAAGGGTAACAAGACAGGTAATGGTATCAAAACAAACAACCAACCAACTAAAAAAAATAAAAGGCAAACAAAGAAAGCCTATATCTTAGAAAAATGTGTCAAGTAAAGTTTCTAAGGGGATATACTTGTTCTTTTAAAGGGTAACGCACAAAACATACATTTAAAAATATCTCAAGTCCTCCCATACAATGCAGAAATACTTTAAAAGCTTCCTTAAGAGCCTACTGCTATTTTCATTATCTTGTACTACACGAAGTGGCAACAGTTTTATGAAGAGTGGCCAAAACCTCCTTTGGAATGAAAGCAAGTGTGAAGGATGTAACTGAAGAAATTAATCCCACGAAATTGCGTGCCTGGGAGTAATGGCCTCAACATACAAGCACAAATAAATGAATTCACTTCTATGAGACTACAGAGAACAACCAGCAGCAGTCATAATTAACACGAAACATTCAAGCAGGTATTACTTAGATAACAAAAAAAGACTTTACAGCTGTACACACGTTGCAATTCAAATTAAGCTTCCGCAAAAACACCCACAGCAAATTATAAAGACACTAATCGGTATGGCCAGGCCACTGCAAGCCAACAGACATGAGTAATTGGTAGCTCTAAGGTAGGAAGGCACACATCCAACTCAGAAGAACATCCTGTACCAAACTATCCAACTTGAACTTCTGCATGGACTTCCAGCCAGCTGGTGACACACTGAAACAGCTTCCTGTCCCAAATCCTCAAGGGAAATAAAGTGGAACTCTGTAGCAGAGCTAATGGCATGCAAATTGTAACCCCGAAGGTCTCACCAGAATGGGAACTTCCACTCCAAAAACCGAGACTATGCAACCTGGGAAGCTGTTTCTATGCTGTATGTGCAGAAGACAGCAAAAGAACTACAGCCACATGCAGTCATAGGAAGGACTGGAAGCCAGGATCACTAGCAGCATCCGTACTGCAGGCAGATCGGCTTTGCAGTTGAAAAAATCCTTGAAGTAGCACTGCCAAATCCAGAACGTTGTTTGTGTACTCTGCAGGTTTGAGAGAGACACCTAAGGAACTTTAAAGATGCTTAATTACTAATGAAGTACAACATGAAGATTTTCAAAAAAGTTTTAAAACAGCTGAGAAAATCAGACAATAAAACTGTCTCCACCATCCATGCACTGGATACTCCTCCAGAATTTCAAAGAAACAGCCATATAGAAATTCCAGAAGTCCTCTCACTTTAGCCCTAAAAAAGACAAAGCTGTTCTTCAGGTTAAGGCATCACTTGTTGAACTTAAATTCCCGAAATGAAGCTGAAGACTAGAAAAAAAAAATAGTAGTCTGTGATTGAACTGTTGTATCAGGAAAATTAATAATGCCTGTAGTAACACCAGTTACTGTCTTCTATCTGCTACTTTCAGGCCCTAACTCATCATGTGAAGGTTGGCATTTCAACACAATCATTTTCTAGCATCATGAAAAAGTGCTAAGATTTCTCTCAGGAGAAAACTGAAAAATAGCAGATCCATGTGTAATGAGTAGCTGCAGCCTCGTCTGCCCAGAAATTTAGAGTCCACACTGCATTTTTTTAATACTTTTTTTTTTTAATGCGTTTCCTATCTAGCTTTCCCTGACTGCATTTCAGCCATTATCAGGAGCTGCTGCAGTTTTGATACTACATTCTTGACTGTAAAAGACTATGAAAAGCTTTAATTTTCAGGAAAAAAAATCATTTCAAGGTACACTGTATCAGTACAGCGGTATATCTGCCATTTCATCATTCTGTCAAACCTCAGATTACATCCAATCTTTACACAAACTATAGTGACTCCCTTAGATTACACGACCAGTTCTCAAATCCTTCAGTCTGATGAACAATTAACAGACAGCCAATTGTTTCAACTTCTCCCACTGCTCCTCACTACACCGGAGTCAATGCAAGAATCCATTTAGCTTGATTTCCCTTGGACAAATACAGCTAATATGCAAAATCATCAAAACTGGAAAAAGGAAAGAAAACTTTCAAGTGGTTATCTCACCACGTGCAACAAAGTGAGAGCTTCAGTTGCATGAAATAAACCTCCCAGGTCAGCTCCAGTAAGCCAAGACAGCTGGTACAGCTGCAGTTACCCTATTGCATCCAAATAAATCACTGGAGCCAGCGCAGGTAGCCTCACTAGGGCAAAAACAGGCCAGCAGGACCAGATGCTCTTCTTGTCAAGAGGAGGTACCCGCAGTGCCACGCAGCTCAGGCTGAGAGGACCAGCAGGCTTCCCACAGCACTCCCAGGGCTGAGCACTGCAGAGGATGCTGCCATGCAGCACAACAGCATTCCTCAACACTGCTCAAGTGCCAGCAGTGGGAAAGCAGCAGCATTTGCCGCATGAGCTAATTCACGCCACTCAAAGCTGCTCTGAACTATGCTTTAGGTTTCTTGTTGACACACTGATTTATAACTGGGCTCTTCAGACAGGAAAAGCTACTCCACAGCATTTTCTGTTATCCAGCTGTGTGAAGACTCTCAAGTCCAGTGGTTTGGCTGTGCTGATGGCCTCCTTGCAGGGTTACCACAAATTGCTGTGCTTGAGCGCTGATCCACCTTTGTACCGCTGAACTCTGCTGATGCTCCACCTGCTGCACTAACCTAATGATGTGAATAAACTTCCCAAGAGTCTGGAATACCTCTAGCTAAAGGACCAAGACTTCAAGAATACATTCCACTGGAAAAAATAAAATCAAAAAGTAAAGCTCACAAGAGCAGAGGGCAGTTTTCTTAGCAATAACTTGTAGTTAGAATAGAGTTCTCCAGAAGCGATGTGTGTAACGATTGCCTTCAAAGGAAAACTCAGCTCTAGCTTCCTTAAATTTAATTTCCCTATAGCAAGAAGAAAGAATATTAAGGCTAGCAGAAAAGACAAAACTTATATAGGTAGAAAGGAATAAGCAATCCCTGCATTGCCTGTAAGAACAAACAAGGCCATGTACTCCATCTCTGCTCAAAGGAGGGCCGTTCAGCAGTTACAGCAACGAAAGTTCAGCAAATACCTGAACAGCACAGGCAGCTGTACTGTACTTGGCACCTGGCCTTCTCTGGGAGAAATAGAAAGCACTTATCTTATGATTTGGCAAATCATAAATTCTCACTTGCTTCTGGAAGACCAAGGCAGTTGAGAGCATAGGCAAAAAGCGATTTATCATTAGTAACCTACAGGAGATCTTCAAGGAAGCATAAACTTCACCACACACATGGTGTGGTATTAAGAACAAAACAGAGAAAAAGTCCAAACCAGAAAGAAGATTTTAGTCCTTGAGAAGTTTTTGTTCTCATGCGTTTATTCATTCGATTCATTTACATTAGAACCCGCATTTGATTTCTGTCCACATTTCTCTTACCATAAGAACACCTTTCCAAACATGTTTCACATAATGCTGTTAGAATGACAAATGCAACACTGAGGTTTGTATTTTTTTTCGTCTTTAAAAATCCGCTATAACTGCGGGTAAGTAAGTTCAGACAATAATTTAAAGAAAATCTGGAATTGGCAGTTCTTGCCAAAGGAACATGCCTTTGTTTTGTAACAGTACTATCCACCTGTCAAAGTCCGATAAGTTTTCAATGGACTCCTCCCAGGAGAGAAGTAACAGCTTTCTTATAAAAATAGAAGGCTTGACTAGGCAGATGTGAGAAAAAAAATGGATGTATGAAGGAACAGAAAGCGTTGTCTCCTTTTTCAGGAGGCATCACATTATGCAAATGATTATGCAAACTGAGAATCCAGTGGTAAAATACATGCTGACACATTAGGTAAGCACATACATCAGAACAAGAAGAAACTTCTAAACAACATCGATATTAAAGCCAGAAGTTACATCCCTGCAATTCTGGAAAGAAATTTAAACATCTTGAGAAATTCAGAAGGTGCTTTCTACATTTTACATCCACATTATCTAATAATTTTTTGCTTGATGAGTAACACTGCAGCTTAATGTGACAACTGCAATTAAAAATAAATATCGTCTTATATAATTCATCACCCACAGAAATTTAGCAGAAAGTAGGCTTCCCTTCAGATGCAGGCACCAAAGAGGAGGGGAAAAGAAACAGATGGTTATTTTTGCCTTACTTTTTTTCAAAGAATTTTTTCAGGTACAAAGGATCTCACCGCAGCTTAGGTACTTGAGTACTGCTGTGATGAACTCGACACAAATGTTTCAACAGATGTTTCAGTGGGTTTTCGGTTGGTTTCGGTTTAATGCTCATCTTGTCATACTAGCACTAAATACTAACAGTATCTGAAAAGGTGGCATTTCTAATATTTTCACTCTGGACAGTAAACCAATCCTGCACTCTCTTAAATGGCTTCTTTATGAACTTGGCATTAGCACTGATCATCTAGGAAATCATTCTTAATATTAAAAAAGGATCTTTTACAGTAACAGAATGGTTACTGGCCCAAAAATGAGTGGGCTGAAGTAAGATGACAATAGATTTTTGTTGACAGTCTTCAAAACAACTATTTAAAGATTTCTGGCAATATAATCAAACAGATTGAAATAATCCATTTTGCTACTATCACTGCCTACCAAGCTGTACTATAATTATTTTATGCTGGGGAAAAAAGCTTATATTTATAGAGGTAATCTTGATTTCAGCTCCCAGAGTAGCCACAAATACAGGCACTTTTCACCTCAACACAGCTTGGTAAACTTAATCATATGTTCGCTGTACACATGCACACAAAGAACAAGGTGTTATCTCAACTAGATATGGCACTGGAGTTTTTACTGCTTTATATCTCCAGTGGAATTTTACACTGAGATAGCCACTGTAACACTGAGACTAAAACAATAAAACTTTTATACAAAGCCTACGTATGGCAAGTCACTTAAGACTTAGAAAAGTGGTTTTAGTGCTCTAGAAGCACTGCGGTGTCAGAGGAACTTATGCTTGTCCTATTTTGCTTTGTACTGATAGGTTTTTTGTCAGGAAACAGGTGCTTGAGGTGTTAGCCCTGCTGTGTACTTCATGAGCACTATACATACTACCAGGTGCATTTTGGTGTTGCTTTCCCTACTGCATCACTACTATTTTTACTGTTTGCTAGGGAAAGTAAAATCTCTGGTCTTATTTTACCTCTCTCATTTAATGCAGCATTTCCCAAAACCAGCCTAGGAATCACTGAAACAGGGGCAGCTGACAGAGAACCTGAGCTAATCCCCCAGGCATGAGGAGCAGGAGCACACCGCTGCGCTAGGATGCTGAGAATGGAAGTGCAGTTGGAGGGCAGACAGCACAAACGAACCAAGTTGGCTGAAAGGCAGACAGGAAGCAAAACAGTTTGGGAAACGCTGCCTTATTTACAAACACTCCCACTAAGTGATGAGATATTCATGGGCAAGCAAAGGAAAACAGCAATCCTTACCATAATATTAAGTGACTGGGCTGCTTTTTTTTTTTTTTTTAAATTTTATCTCGCATATTATACAAGCATCCGATAAACCCCCCCAAAAAGTACAGCTGCCATCCTTTTGCTCTGTAAAAATCTTTGTATGGCATCCAGAGCAGCAGGACTCCTCTTCATGGACCGAGTCCAAAAGCACAGTGATAAAACGAATTAAAAATGATACTTTTTCAGAAGAGCCATCAGAAGTACTCCTTATCAGAGACAGCAATTCCAGCTATGGAAATCACTTAATAGCAAAGCTTTCAGAATAATCCTTCTCCAAAACACTTCACAATTCCTGATGTATTGCATCAAATTTTTCAATATACCACATTCATTTTTTTCAAAACACACATTTGTTTCTTAACAGCCTCCTCCCTGTACATAAAACTCAACTTCTTATATGAAAATAGTTGTATGAAAAGGATGAAGATGTCCCAATGACCTATCCAGGTTATTTCTTACGGGAGTGGGAGGGAGAAAACAGAAGAAAGGGAAGATCTTCCCAGTTTCACAAGCATTAGAACAATTGACACAGAGGGAGTCTACCCATGGGCTAAGGGGATTTCTTATCTCTTATCCCACCTCACTACAACATCTACAACAACTCGTGTTTCTACCACCACTTTAGAATTCAAGTATTTTGTTTCTGAATCTCAATTCTCAGAGGGGGAAAAAAATAAATAAATAAAAATAAAAGGCCATAAGGAAGCAAATAAAATAATACAAATAAGATCTAAACACAAAATGTCTTTGAAGACCAGACAAAACAATCACACCACCAGAACTTAACTCCCAAGAGACTGATGGAACACGGACATGCACGGAGTGTGATCGGCACCGACTCATCTTCAACACACAGCGATTCACTGTACCATGTTTAAAGGCAGTGTAACGTATTACATCATTACCAGAAAACAACAGATAAGGAAAACATCAGCCACATCAGCTTACTATCTAAATCCCTCCACTGACCCCCTTTCCATCAGCTGCCTTGAGACCAAGAGTTTTTTCAGCTTCCAAGGTCCTACAGAACTGCTCCTCCCTGCGTTTCTCACCCCACCCTCACTTACCATTCGTCCATTTTTCCCGCAGCAGTCTAAATTTGCTTCTAGGTGGTTCCTTACACAGGGAACTCTTTCTGAGCTGGTCCCCAAGGTCACTATTTTCTGTGCATTCAAATCCTTCCTGCAGGCCCACTCCTACAGTGATACCTACAAAAAATCAGTTATCTAATAACTGCTAGACAGAAACTAAATGGGGATGCTCAGTATCTTAAAAAAACATCATCAAAACTTCAAATTATTATAGCAAATATCACCTTTGAGTTTGCTCATAAGATATCTATAACTATCCCCCCACCCCAAACACACAGTTTTATCTTTGTCTTTGAAAGAGGAAAACAATCAGAACAGTAATAATGCCATTGTCATGTACTTTGATACCCAACACGTGGTAGGTACTACCAGAAACAAATAAGTACCCATACTCCCAAGGGATCTGTGATTTCTGTGCAATATTTGGGCTTGAATGTTTTCTTACCCAATAAAGAAACCCCCCCCCCAAAGTATATAAATACAGGAAAATCAGTTTCAAGCACCATGGCACGTTGTATTTTTTCCTGGAAGTTTTACATGCTAGAACTGCCCCCTTATATATCCCAAATAACTTTGCAGATGTAAAAGTTTTTCCTCTTCTCATTAACCCCTCCAATAAGTTTTCCGTTTCTTCCCCATTTCCACATGAATCACAAACGTGAGAGAAAAATCCATGCCTATCATTTCTCAATTTCTGCTGTTGATGTATGAAACAAGAGGCGATTAAGTGAATTCAGTCATTTTCGTTTACTCCCATGCATCTCCTAACTTATTGTTTTTAAGTCTTTGATTCTCAACCGTTTAACAGTCTCCAGCTGTCCCAAATGTCTCATCAATTCTCAGACTTGTCTCCTATGTCTTTAAAAAAAATTGAGGAAAACGTAAAAATTGTATCCTCTATCTAATCCTGGAAAAGGCATCAGGAATATTAAAATTTGAGGCACCTCTCTAATAAGAGAGCACAGGTATATGACAACTAATACAGCATCACCTGCAGAAAGCACAAACAGGTCTGGAGAAGGAACTCTCAACCCTCTTTCCTGACTACAATACCTGTCTTCTGCATCCAGGCAAAGAAGAAACAAACCCAGGGAAAAAGCAACTAGCGTATGGCACACCACAAATGTATTTACATTAAAAGTTTGATACCTGCTTCTATATATTTCGAGCTGTAAATACTCAAACACTACCAGAGACGATAAAAAAAATCCATACTTAGAAAAGTATTACATACATACAAAAATCCTGACCATTGTTTCATTGTGTTAAGAAGCGTAATCCAACAGATTACCTTTAATATCTATTTTGCTGAATGGCTTATCTTCCCATTTTCTCTATATCCGCTATTCCATTTAGTTTGAAGAAGAATGGGCTGGAAGAGACTTAAACACCTTAAAAAAAAAAAAGCATACAAATGTATGGGTCTTCCCACCCCAAGCCTAGCCTATTTATGGATTTACCAAAACCTAAGCCCTAATTCTTGCTTAGCTAAGTGCCAAGTGATTGCACACAGAGCTGCTACAGCGGCCGTCAATACCCACTGCAGCTATGACTGGCCTTCTAACACACAGCTTGTGGGCTGTGAAAACAGCAATCACGCTTTTATGAGGCTAACCCAACGCAAACCAAGCCTTCGTCGTCCTCCTTTCCACCCCCTCACGGACAAAGCCTACCTAGACAGGTTTCCTCAGCAGCTGTGGAAAAACAGAGCAGCACTGCGGGCACGCTGTGGAAATAGGGGCCTGGTTTGAACACAGTTTTCCTAGAGGAAGGCTTTTGGGAAGAGAACAAGACTCGGAAAGCTGGGAAGGAGAGGCAGCAGCAGCACCGTGCCCGTGGCCAGCTCCTGCATGCTCCTCGGTGGACAGCAGCACCGGAGCCCGCTGCGGCAGAGCTGAGCGCAGTGCTCAGCCCATCAGCCCTCCTCCGGGGCTGCGCTCAGACCGAGTCAGGCACCAGGCTAAAGAGCGAGCACTGACAGTAACTGCTGCGTATCGGGTGCTTCACAGAAAAAAAAAAAAAAAAAAAAAAAAACACTGTAGCAAGCAGTAAACGCTTCTATTGGTGTAATACAGTGTTTGTGAGGCTCATGTGCTGAAGAGTATTACATTTGTATTCATTAACTTTCCAGTAATTTAACAGCTGCAGTTGTCTGTACAGCTTTAACTTGTCCAGCTTACATACAGATGTGTCAGATTTCAGTAACAGTGACAATTTTCTTCAGACCCTCCCTCGCATGGCACCAAGTGCTCTGGGAACGAGCCATCAGCAGGCGGTAGCACAGGCTGCCAACCTGCTCGTTACACAAGTTGTAAAGGTCCAAACGGAACAGAGGGCAGACACACGAGGAGAAATTTCTCATGCCTCTCACCTATCCTTTCCTGAGCTGCTCCTTAAAACCCTGCCGGTCATATCCTCCCTCCTAAATGCCAAGGAATGGTAATTTTCCCTATTTCCACTCCTTCTACACTCCTCTTAAGCTAGGTACCACTGCTACTCTGCCCGGTACCTGGGCTGCCACTCAGGACTTGTGGCTAGCAGAAGACCACTGTGCACAGATTTTGGCCACTAACAAAACTCAAGGAAACTTTTTTCTGATATTTTCTCCTTCCTTTTTTGTTATGTGAAAAGGACTTCTTTCTAAAATCAAATGTTGGTGAGGCAGTTCGCAGCTGCACTTCTTATTTTGCAGACGGGCAGCTGGACACTTTGCGCCCAGAAGGCCGAGCGCTCTCAGCACCAAAAGAGCAGGAACAGTGCTTTGAAAATGCATGCTTCAAACATCAAGTGCTTTAGGGACAGGGGTGCTACCTTCTGAAAGTGAATGGAGTTCATCAGCATAGTCAGTCTCATTCCCAAGAACATAAAAAGCCACAGCAGTCAGGCCAAAGACACATTTAGCCTTCTGCATCACCTCCGAGGCTGGACCACAGTGGGCGTGTAGACAAAAACATAAGCTCAAGGTGAGGATGAGGCAGGGCTTCCCTGGAGGCTCTCAGCTATACATAGTAGAAAATGAGCTTGACTCAGAAATGATTTTTTTTCACATTTCATTGTCTAAGGTGGAGTTTATTCCAATAATATCTGATGACTTTTTGAACCCCTGTCAGATGTTAGTATCTAAACCATCTCTGTCACAGAACAGTTTAACCACACGTCACGTGAAGAAATCTCTGTTGGTTAGCTCTGGACATGTCACCTGCTTGTTTCACTTAATACTCTTGTACTGGAATATTTCTGCCCTGGAATATTTCTTGCATTTTCACTGTCCTTCTCCTTATCATTCAATGTTCCCATCACCAGTGTTCTGAAAAGAAGTCAGTATTTGGGGAGTCTTTGTGATTACTATAGAAAAACCTATAAGTAAATTAATAATCCTGTACTCAGAGCAGGATTAGAGTAACACGCATGTTAGAATGAGGCGCTGACCCACTTTTAACAATAAATAGGGCTGCACAGTTAATTACTCAATGAGCATTATCTGCTCCGCACACTGAATGATGCTGGGGTCCAGTGAGGAAGAAGGGAGAGAAGGCAGCACACGCAGGTGCCTAACTGGAGGCCACCCCGATACTTCTGCATTAGGGAAGACTGGCAGTGAGACTGCACAGGCAGGATACCTTTTGGCACTTCCTAATTCCACATTCTTTACTTCTGAACTTTACTGTTCAATAAGGGTTGATGTATAGCTTCCTACATCCACAAAGAATAAAGCTTTCATTCCATCCACTTGGAAATCGTCCTGGTAACACCATGAGCCATCAGCAAAGTGAGAATTACAGAGATGAACTTGTCAGTAGCTATACTGATCACCTCCAGATTTTGAACAAATATCTTCCTTATTTCTTTCACAACTGCATACTGAAGCGAGGAAGCTTAGAAGCAAGACTGGGCCCACTCTAAGGCTCTTTGCTTAATTTGTCTCTCCTTCCTTTCCTTACTCTTCTTTCCCAGCTAGACTCCTTGATATAAGACGCCCCTCTACTAGTCCAGGCCTTTGCCTCCTGTAACTTCAAGCAGGGTGTCTATCCCTGCAGGGCATCACTGATAACTCTGCAGGGAGTTTGCCCATCTTGGTGCCCTCACAACAGGGGCTACCGCTGGGAGCCCCATGCAGTTTTAAACCTCTGACTGGCTGATACATACTCAGACACATGGTTTCCAAATAGTTTAACTGCTCAGCAATATCAACCACTGAGCACACAAATTCTTAAGTTTTTTTCTTAGGTTTAGGACTTGAGCAACTTTTAGAGTTCTTTCGTACAAGAATAAAGAAAAAAAATCCTTAGATAGAAGCTTTTATCCCCAAGTCAGCTTATAAACCCTCTCCACAAGCCTGGATACACTAGATTAGCAGATTTTAACTATTTACTTTTACATCTTTATTCACCTATACATCTCACAGGTAATTCTGTTCAAAAGGAAAACAAGCAGAGATCAAATGATCACTGCTAGATCTTTCCCATCTACCTGTAAAAAAAAAAAAAAAAAAAAAAGCAGCATAGACTTCACTTTGAACAACTGAAGTCTGATAAAACTATCAAAAATTGTATCTTTTAATAGAAAGCGTTAAGCAATTCTATGTTTTAGGGTCGTCCTGGAAGAGCAAACATGACAGTGCTGTACTAATACAAGGCACTGTCCAGCTACCAGCTCCACAGACAATATCGCTCAATGGCACGAGCCCACTACACCTGGTGAAAAAGCAGTTACAGGTTCCTGAAACATATCGAGTGCTGAGAGCTATACACAGGATGTTCAACGTGGTTGCACCTTAATTTCAGCAAAAGCATGGCTGTGACCATTTAGCAGTTGAGTCACTTCATGTAAACAAATACCAGGTTTATGACAGAAATCAATAATGCAACCAAGCTTAATGTATTCATTTAGAGCATGACTTTTCTGAAGAAGCTTTATAAGCTTGCTGGACTTTGTTGTTCCAAGTGCTGCTGCTGCTTGCGCTACACACCGAACTGTTCTTAAAACCAGCTTGCTACAATCAGCATCTATTCAGCCACCACAAAACTGACCAGCAACTGTCCTGCAAGGCACGCAAGCACCCCAAACTCCTACCGGGGAGGGAATGAAGGCTGTAGAAAGTCAGAAAAAAAAATCAGAAGCGATTTCTCCTTATAGCAGCAGATACTTTGCATACATCTACATTGTTACAGCTTCAGCATTTACAAAGTGACACGCGCCTGCAATGTAGCAATATTTCAAGGCTGAAGGCTCAAAACTTCCAACAGCTGAGACCCAACTGGGGCTGCCTGGAGGAGCACACCAGGCAGCAGCTGCACCCTGCAAAGAGCTGCTCCCCAGCTGGGGGGGGGGGGCTACCTAAAGACACCCCAAACCCAGCACCGGGGCAACCACTGCCCAGGAGCCCCCCAGGAGGGGGACAGGAGGGCACCCCCCTCCAGCATCCCCTTTCCAGGGGGGTCTCCTTCCCTTTCTCCCCACACCCGTCCCCTCTCCCTTTCCGCCTGCCCCTGGCGGACGGGGCTAAGATGGAGGCACCTCATCCAGGAAAGGGCGGGGGGGGGGGGGGGGGAACCCCCAAAAAACCCCCCCGGGGATGCCGACAGGCGGGCGGGGAGGCCCGGGGGAGGGCAGGGAGCGGCCCCGCCGCCACCATGGCTGTTATTTGTTTCCGGTAGCACCACAGCACGCTCGGGAGCCGCTTCCCAAGGCGGGACCGGGGCTCCCCCCCCACAACCTCCCTCCCCACACAACCCCAGCCCCACTCACTCGCCAGCCGCGGGCCGTCCAGCCCCCCGCCGCCTCCTCCTCCTCCTCCTCCTCCACCGTTGCTGCTTCCTCCACCTCCTCCTCCTCCTCCTCCGCCGCCTCCCGCCCCCAGCTCGGCTTTCTTAGGCCCCACCACCGCCACCGCCGCCGCCGCCGGGCCCGGGCTGGCCCCGTGAGGCGAGTACCCGGGCCCGGCGCTGGCCGCCGGGGGGATGCCGAGGGGGAGCCCGCTGAGGGGAGGAGCAGCAGCGGCGGCAGCGGCGCCGGGCTCCTCATGCAGGAACTGGCACTCCTCGCCGTAGAAGCAGGTCTTGTCCTTGGCGTAGTAGCGGCAGAACTTGAGCTTCACGGCCCCGCTGGTGCTACTGTTCACACCGCCACCACCGGTCCCCGCCGCCACCGGCCCCACCACCGGCGAGGGCGAGGAGCAGGGCAGGCCGCTGCTGTTCATGGCACCCGCCCCGCCGCCGGGGTCGGCACCATGGGGAAGGAGGGAGGGAGGGAGGGAGAGGAGAGGGGAGAGGGGCGGGGAGAAAAAAAGGGGCGCGGGGAACCGCCGGCACCCCGGGCTGCGGCTCGGAGGAGGAGAAGGAGGAGGAAAAGGGGGGAGGAGGAAGGTGAGGGGGCGGGGGGAGCCTCCGGTGGCTCCGCTCCTCTCAGCGCGGCCGGGGGCGGCGGCGGCTGCTGGGCGGCCGCGGGTTGTTTATGCCATTTTCCTCTTCCTTCAGCGGCCGCGCCTGCGCCGGAGCGGGGCATGCCGGGTAGCGCCCGGCCGGTTGCCCTCAGCGGCTCCGAGTTCTCCGTTTATTTATTTTTATATTTTTTTTTTTCCTCAAAGTGCCGTTGTCCGAGTGTTGTACGCACGCTGGGGGGGAGCAGCTGTCAAGTTTGGGAAATAAAGTTGTTCGGTGTGGGGGTGAGAGCGCGTTGTTGTCCTTTCGTTGTGTCCTCTCTCGAAGTAAAAAGTCAATCTGCCTCCAGAGTCTGTGTGAGAATAGAAATAATAAGTGAGCTTTGAAATGTTACACTGGAAGCTTTCTTCCACATGCAAAGTCTTCAAGAAGTACTGGTGCCTTAAGCTGAAATCTCAAAGCCATCAATTTTTTCAGTCAGGAGGACGGCTTCTCCTGCTTACAGACTGGCTTCTCCAGGCTTACAAACCAGCTGAGGAAAAAAGCTGTTTCTTTGCAGAAAGATTTGACAGAAAACTGGAGCAGAGCAAGGTAACGAGAGTTAACCTCCGATGCTAGCCTGGCATCCCAAGAAAATAATACAAAGGGCGTCATCTCTCTGTTGTTCCCTAACAATTTTCAGCCTTTTGCTTCCTTCAACTGTATATGGCAATGGTGCCACAGGTACTATGTTCCTACACGTTTAGAAACGTAGGCAAAAGGGAGGGAAGGTCCTGTTAGTTTCTCCATTAAAATGTCTCAGAAGGAGCTCAGATACAAACCACAGCAGGTTCCAAAGCGAAGAGAGCCCTCGTAAAGGCCTCGACTATGAGAAATGTTTCAGTCACAACTTGCACCTTCTTAGATAACCAAAAGCAGTTTGCTTTAGTACACAAATCAGAGGCAGTCCCAGCAGCTTTGCTTAGCAGTGCTTAGCTGTGTATCACTCAGACCACTGTCATTAGCATTATGCCTCTGAGGGATGAAGCCAAGGACTTGGTTGCACGAGGAGGCATTGCAGGTGTGGGTGACACGTCCCTCAGCTCTTGCCGTGGCTAAAGGGAGGGCTGGAAGTACATTAGTGCATTGTTTACTCCCTTTATCCTGCTCATCCATGCCCTGGGAAGGTACTAGAGAAGGGCAGAATTTTCAGGCAATTGAGGCTTTTGCAAGTTTGGGGTTTTGCAGAGGGGAATGGGAAGCAGAAGGTGCTGTGCTGAGGTAGCGCCAGGTGTGGGGAGCGAGAGGAACCCAATATCACCTGCAGCTGAAGTCCTATTGTCAGCAGTTTCTTTATCATACCTCATTCCAAGAATGACGTCCCCTGTAAAAAGCTCCTGCCCTCCAGAAAGATCAGACTGAGAGGCCAAGTTATAGATGCGAGTGAGGAGGCTGGAAGGGGTACCAGAAAGATGTTAATAAAGGGAGAAGAAGAATTTCAGCTTTCACCCAGAGCTTTTCCAAGACCTGTGAATCTTTTATCCAGGGCTTTAGTACGGTGGATTTAATGGTATCAAGTTATCTTACAAGAGATTTCATGATACACATAGGGAAATGCCTTTTCTGGGTAAACTGGTTGAGCATGAAATAAATACTTCCAAGCAAAGACTTCAATTGTGTAGCCGCTCCCATCACTGAAGTGTATTCTAACCTGTGTTTTCAACCTTGTGAATCTGCTTTTCCCACAGCTCTTTTGCTGATCCATGCATATGTCTAATACTGCACATACACAGTGAGGTTACTTTATACAAGACCCACATTTTTCTGTCTGCATGCTGTGGTTCAGGCTGGAAACGTTCACCCTGGATGCAAAAAGAGTTGAAGCAGTGGACTGGGCAGTGGCACCTGATTCTGCCAGCGAGGGTGCACAGGTAGCAATGAGTTATGTGGTACGGAGCAATGGGTGTCTGAGTTCTTCTTCCCCCCCCCCCCCCCCCCCCCCCCCCCCATCGATGGAAGTGAGCATCAAATCCCTACCAAACATTAAATCAGCTTGGAAGTGTCCTTTGTCTTTTCTTGGCCAGCAGAGCAGTGCCAATAACAGGAAGAGGCTGAAGATTGCACAAGTCTCTTTTTCTGGCCCTGGCAAGCTCTCACCTCTTCTGTCCCTTAATTCTGGTAAGGCCTTGACCTGAAGGCTGAACTGCAACTATTGAGTGTCCACGTGGGACCCTGACACTTTCTCATTAATTGTAACTTCGTGTCCCCCTCCAGAATTTTATTTCCATTGCCTGTTCCTGCTGGCCAGCCAGAATGCCAAGGGTATCCCATCAGCCATTCGGTGTCTTTGAACCTGCTCCACTGCCATGTGCAGTCCACAGAGATTTACTGGGCATTCCTGCAGACCAGTGACTGATGATGTTAATTTTTTTTTTTTTTTTTTTTTGCAAAAGAAGTCCCCTGTTTATTGAAGCCGGCACCTCTCCAGGGAACACTGCAGCTCCTCTCTTGGGCACATACCCAGATTTACCTTGCACAAGATCCAGGGAGAAAGAAAAGGATGAACAGATAGATGCCCCTGGGTCTTGTCCCAGTTTGTAGTCAAGTCATAAAGCGGTGTGCTTTTTGACCCAGAAAGGGGGAAATACTCCTGTATGCATGCATACAGGCATAGCCAAGTGACAGAGCTATTGTGAGAGAACAAAATATGAGATTAACAAAAAAGGGGGGGAGGGAATCCTTGAGAAGGAAAGCCTTGCCAAGAGATCTTTTCCCCAGCCAAATCAGGTTGCAAGTGCCAAATAGCTCTCCCCTAACATTAGATTCAGTGTTGAGAATGCTGCGTCTGCTATTGAGAGTGACAGTTTCTCTTTGTGTTGACCCAAAATTGACATGTTCAGTAAATCATGTGGAAACAGATCCTGAAGTGCATGCTAGCATCAAATAATACAAATGAATAACAATACTTTTTGAGTGATGGTGTTATAGTAGTTCTTTCTTTTTTTTCTTTTTTTTTTTTACAGCATAGGCAAGACAAGTTTTGTAGGTAGGAAGCTTGTTAAACCACCAAGTAGTTGGGAAAAGCACTGTTTTCTTTTCAGCAGTACCAGTTGGTATATTAGGAGATATTATCTCTACTTAAAAAACTGTCTTTCCTTAATGTTTTTGAAACAGATCAAGAGAAATATTTTTTTAAAATGTTTTTACATAATCCAACTTTAACCTTTATAGTCTAACATAGTATATAAATAGGAAAAAATTGTTAGCAAGATTTGCAAACATACAAGCATGATCAGAGTCCACAGTAATATTAGACAAGAATTTAGCATTTGTTGATTTATTTTTTGAAGGAAGAGCAATGAAGCCTGATAGCTCAGAATATAAACCAACTGGTGTCTGAATTCTAGGGGAAACTGCCACTCTTGCGATTATTCCACAAAATTATATTTTTTTTAAATCTCCCTTTGAAGTGTTTGAGACTAAATAATAGGGCAGCCAGGATGTTGGACTGAGTAATGAGTGGGCCAACCTGCTGTGACAGTTCCTACGGGTCCTTGACAAGGGAGCTGTCTTTGCTAGCAGTAGAAGGAAGAAACCAAATGTTGCTGCTAGCCAGATTCCCATTCACATGCAAACCCAAATTCGTGCCAACTCAGTGAAGTTTTGAATTCAAATCAAGTAGCAAGTCAGGAGCTGACCCTGAAGTGCTCCTGCTAACACCTACGTTAATAATGTATGCCAACACCTAAGTTAATAATGTATGGGGGGAGGTCTAGCCTTGGGCTAGAGTTCATATTAGTACAAGCAATAAAATGTTAGCCTAGTTTCACGCTGCTGGTAACCCATTCACATGGTTTAGCTAGGGAGTTTTTTTACCATGTGGCTACTCCCACCAGAGCTGGCTTTATCTAACTGTTGCAGTGAAGGCCATGCCATAATGTGACATATCTTGGATAAAATCCTTGGTAACAGAAGCCACCGTCCCATGAGGGGAAAAACAGAAACTTGCTGACTCAAAAGAGTACTTAATGGTCATTTGCACATGTATGACATTTTTGAACCTCCTCTGCCAGTATCTTCAGGACTAAATATACTGGATATTATATATTTATTTTGTCTACATTCAGTAGATATCAACTATTTTAGCTACTGACATCTTTTGCAGAAGCTTTTAAAGTGAAAACAAGACATGTATATCGAGACTTCTGATACCAGAACAGCTGCATCACCAGTGACAGGTTCTGTTACTTAAATGCAGGTTCTAATAAGTTCCGATTAAGAAAGTTAATGTCATTTTATACCCATTGAAATCATGAAAAGGCAATTTTTTTGGTGAGATTTTTCTCACAATGTCTTTAATAAAATCCCCGTAGTTTCCAGTGATGCATCAGGTGGAAGAGAAAACAAAGCACTTTGCACACTTGCAAATTTTAAAACAAAGGGCAGGCAACCACTGTTTTGGTACACATGTGGGTGTTCAGACAGGTCACTGCTGTGCCACCTGACCCCACAAGAAGTCAGTGACTGGGGCAGATGTCTGGTGGTTTCAGAACAGAAGCACAAACCGTCTGCACCCTGGTTTCTGAGGGCAAAACCTCTATGTAGGTGCGCCATTGAAAGGGATGTGCAAGAACATACAAGAAAGTTATGGGCTTCCTGGAGCAGGTCCAGTGAAGGACCATTACAGGTTTGGGGTATCTGACAGATGAGATGGGGCTGAAAGGGCCAGAATCACAGCCTGGAGAAGAGAGGCCTCAGGGGGGATTTTATCAGCATGTATAAATACCTGATGGGGAAGAGTAATGAAGACGGAGCCAAATTCTGTGGAGCCCAGTGCCAGGACAAGAGGCAGTGGACACAAACTGGAAGACAGGAGGCTCCCTCTGAACATAGGGAAGTGCTTCTGTGCTATGCAGGTGGCTGAACACTGGAATAGATTGCCTGGAGTTGCGAAGACTTCCTCCTTGGAGATGTTTAAAACTCAGCTGGATGTGGCCTGGGGCAGCCTGTTCTAGCTGACCCTGCTTTGGGCAGGGGTTGGACTAGATGATCTCTAAAGTTGTCTTCCAACCTCGTCTGCGCTGTGGCTGTGTACAAAGAAAAGGCCACCTGCAAGCCAAAGACATAGTAAGACCTCTGAAAGCTTGTTCCCAGCATGGTATTTTCCAGTTTGCAATGATTTCTTTAAGGCCTATGGAATCCTGTGCTTCCTTTCCCAGTTTTTGAGTCCATGCAAATATGTCCCTCCCTAGTTTGCAAATCACTTCAGCTCCTTCCTATGCACTGCATCAAACTCAAACTTGTCTTCATCACCTGAGTACAGTGTTATTGCTTCAGTCTGTATTCCTGAGGCAGTCTTGTGAGAGACCAAGTGCTCACCTCCTCTAACAATGCTGGCCTCAATGCTGTTTCTCCATTTCTCCTATGGTTATCTTTGGGATGTCTTCTATGGCTTTTATGTGCAATATACCTGTCTAGCTCTGCTTCATCTACATTTTTATTTAATCTCCCCTAATGCCAAATAAATTATTTACTATGTATCAGTACCAAAAAACAAATCCATTCAAGATATAATCTCTGGCACAATGCTAAGAACATCTTACTGACACTGAGTTTATTTGCTTACATGCAAGCTCTTTGGACAGAGATTGTTTAGCTCTGTTGCAGAATGGGTTCTTAGTCTCTAACAATAAAAAAATATGTATAACAATTGAGGGAATAGCAGGGATGAAGCTGGGGGTGATGCATGAGCTTAGCCGACAGAAATGGAGCCGCTTTCTGTCAGGGGGACGCGATGCATGGCTGAAGCAGACAGGAACTTCTGCCTGCCCTTCTGAAGTGTCTGGTCTTGATATAAACCAGGGGTGAGTAAATCTGGGCTAGTTGTGCTACTTGGACCCTCTGTACCCCATGAACAAGAAGCAAGGAGAAGGCAGATGCTGGAGTGCTGCACACTGGGCAAGGCCGCAATGTCCCCAGACGGTTGCCTCTGTGGGTGACCCCAGAGGCCTTTATTTTTATCCCTTTGACAAATCATCTGTGAAATGGCCTCAGAGCAGCTGTAGCTCTGTCTGCACCCTCCTGCGGGCAGCGCTAGTTCCCTGTTCCCTCTGGGGCTAAACACAGACCCACGCCACAGCCGCGCTGCCCCACCGGGCATGGTCCCCGCGCTGGGCAGCTGCTTCCCCTGCCTGGCAGGGGCACACAACAGCTCCACTGCCACCAGGTTCTGGCTTCTCACCCGCCGCTGGAAATATCCCTCAGCCCAAGAGAGGCCCCTCTGCTCGCCCACACTCAGCCGTTTCCTTCAGGCTCAGGTCTGGGGCCCAGGCTTTTGAAGAAGTGGTTTCGTTGCGGGCAGTGACGTGCACCCTGAAGACAGCCACCTGCACAGCCGGGTTTCACGCACTCGGGCTGAGGACGGCAGGGCATCGCCAGCCATGGCACTGTGCCCACCCGCTGCCCACCCCTCGGGGACCCCGCTTTGGCTACCAGGTAAGGCCTCCTCAACCTGCTCCTTGGACACTTTCCTCCCTGTTTCCCGTTATCTCACCGCATCCCTTCACATCTTTCCTTTCTTTCACCTCTGGCTTCTTATCTGTTTGTTTTCTCCTGCATCTTTTATTTTCCATCCTGTTTTTCTTCTCTTTTCTGGGTGTCCCCTTTTCTGTGCCATCACCCTGGTGTCCCAGCCAGGCTGTTGCTCTAGCGCACCTGACACATTTCATGCACAAGGCAAAAAGTACCTAAAAATACTTATTTTTTCTTATTTTTCCTGACATAAATGCATTAATATCAGCTTCACCTGATCATCTTAAACAATACGTCTGCATTTTCCTAAGTAAACAATCTGAGAGTGAGATATGTTGATAGAATGAAATTTAGCAGTGCGTCTGTATCTTACCAGGTTTTGTTGTTGTTGAACAACCTAAACAGAAGAAAGCACAATATTAATATCTAGAAAGTTTATCTGTTTTGTCAGAGTGAAGTCATGCCAACATTTTAACTGTTAAAAGAAAAACAAATATTTTCTTCCATCTCAGATGCCTGCAACTATTTTTCTCTGGCTCTGTGGCTTGCTCCTATCAGAGATGATCTTGCTGATTCAAAATCCAGGACCCAAACAACAAGAGAGTGTTGTTTTTTTGTTGTTGTTTTTCTGATCAACTCAGTTCTGATGCGTGCCTGGGAAAGTCATTTTACAACCTGAGGTTCATTTTCAGCTCCATATACGGGAACAATAATATTTACTTCAAAGAGCAATTGTTTAGGTATTATTCATTCATGTTGGAAAGTCTACCCGAGATAGAAGGCAAGGTGGAGTAAAAATGAAAATGAGTATTTCATGATCTCCTGCTTTGCATGATTGCTGATACTACTACTACTAAGCAAACCCTGTTGAGGATGGATTTCTGTGTTTTCTTCTTGTCTGAGCTCTGCTAGTCTTGCAGGCTGTATAACAGGGTAAACAAAAGTGATTAGCATCTGGGATGTGATAGTGCCCGAAGGCGTCTGTGAAGAACAGACCTCAGCACGGCTGAGAGATGGCTCTGAGGAGGGAGCAAGATCCAGAGGAGCATGAGGTGCGATTATCGATTATCGTCCATGAGGACTGCTGCTCGTTGGGTTGAGATACTACTTAGTCAAGGCAAGGTATGTAGGGAGGCAGTAATGCTTCTTGTAAGGCCAGCAGATACAGGGGAAAAAAAAAAAAAAAAGGAAAAAAAAAAAAAAAAAAAAAAAAAAAACGAAAATGCTTTGGGACATGCAAGCTGGGTAGGAGCTGAAAGTTCTGAGATGTAGCTGACAGCAGAAATCCTGAGAATTGCCAGCTCCATGACTCTCTCTCTAGCAGATGACTCTTTAAAAGCAATGTTGATGGAAAACTGTTAAGTGTTTAATGAATTATATGTCATTTCTTAAAGACGGGTGTGTTCCCCGTAAAACTCCATGTATTGTCTCGAGGTAAGACCTAGTAATAAATTGGGCAGACTCACAGCCTGTATCTGTATGATGAACCGGAATCATCAGAAATTGCGACACTTAGGCAGAGAAAGGAAAGCCAGTCTGTAGTAACTGCTAGAGGAAAATCTCACCAGTACATGCAGAATTAAGGCACCAGGTCTGTCTTTAAATTACAGGCTCAGAACTGCAAAAGCTGCAGGAAAGAAAAAGCATCTTGTCAGTGTTATTTGCTGGAATAAATGATACCCAGCAGCAAGGAATGTAATCCCAATAATTTCAGAAAACAATATATACAACACAATATGTATGTAAATACAGTTACGTGCATTAAAATCATTACTTCAGTTTCTCACCTTCTTAACGTTTTCTGGTCATCCTAAGCAAGAGCTTGTGGTTAATGATAGCATGATCTAGCATGCAATTAGCCTGGCATTAGTGAATGAGGTGGGAAGGTGGATGAGGACTGGCAACTGAGGCAGTAATGTAATTTCATGTTTCACAAGTTGGAGAATTGTGTGACAAACAGAGACTTTGGGTGACCTTTCTCATTGGAGCAAGCTTTCCTTTAGCTGCTCTCGTTCCTTTTATTCATGTTGTGCCCGCTCCTGCTGAGAGCTGTTCATGGGATTGCTTTTGCAGTTCCAGGGCACCTGAGAGAAACGAAGCTCGGAGCTGCTGACTAAGATCTCAGCGTGGCTGACAAATGAGGGGAAATTTTATACGAGCAAGGGCTGCAAACTCAGGCCCTAACAAGCTCTGGATTACTTTATGCTGGGTCCGATTGCACAAAAACTCTGGGAGTTTTATATGTTGAAAAACCCCTCGCAGGACACACAGGTGTCTGTTACATCCCTATGGCAGAGAACCAGAAAAACACAAGATGGGCCAGAAGAGGCTGGGACCCAGCAGCTGTCAGGATGTGTCCACCTCCCAGCAATACACCCAGTGCTTTCCAGCACCCCAGCTGATGAGCACTGCAAAGCATGTCCAGGCACCGAGCCCTGCCACCAGCAGAAAGGTGAAATCAATGAGAACCCCAGGGGGAATCAAGTTTGATCCTGACTGCAATCTCTTTCACGAAGCTTGCAGAAACCTTGGTGCAAGACAGCTGTGAATGCTGGATAAGGCCAGTGCGTGGTCTGCTTACTCAGGAAAACACAGTCATGCCCAGCAGAACGTATTTTCGTTGTCATCTCTCACCATGGATTTCATGGATCAGAGGATAAGGCATCTCTTCGAAGAGATGATTCCTGAAGGTGAAGGGATTGCTTGGGGGGAGGGTTATTTTCCAGAAAATGCAACTTAAAACTATTGGTGTTTTATTTCTTTTGAGGTTTGGCCCCATTTGCTTTTTCCCTCTCTTCCCCAGAAAGTTCCTCAGCTTACCCAACTTTCCATTTACCCAGTAGTCAGTTTCTACCCGTCAGTGCATTGGTGGGTGCTGTGTGATTGTGCTCAATGGAGCAGAGCTGCGGGCATCATGTCCTTCTGCAGCATCCCCTTCTACAGCCCTTCCCATCAGGGCCCCAACATAGTACGGCACAGAGCTGAATCCAAACTCCCCCTCGTCCTCTTGTTCTTGAGCTTCTGAAAATGCAGCTTTCAAAAGCTTCATGGCATAAACTCCCTCACATGTAGGTTTCTGTGCTGTTAAACTGAGAAGCTATTTGGGGTCATCGAGCTGAGTTAGCTTTCCTGAAATTTTTCATAGAGACATTCATTGCAAAAGGCATGGGTGAAAAACTACAGCAAACACCAGTGGAAATGAGATTGGAGAGTAAAACATTTACAGAGCAAAAAAAGTAGAAGAACAGGAACAGATGACCGATGAAGACAGAAAGCAATTTCAGTTTTATATAGCAGCACTCAAAAAGCACAAAGATTGCTTAAACCCAATGATCGTAGACTTTTAAAAGGAAAGTAGGGACCAGAAAATCAGTTCATAACCAACAAAGAACATCATTTCTCAAATGGAGGGGAGGAGAGGGGAAATACCATATTTCCCATATGGATCAACCCTATTCTTGTTGAGAGAAATACATTTAAGAAGATGCTTTAGGAATCTGAACAGAAGTATGAAGCCAAATGCTTCCTTAGGAATCTGTAAACGTTGAAACGCAGACAATACCCTAAAATTTGCTGGTGTGACTGAAGAGTAGACTCTTCTTTTTTTCTCTGTCTTCCATGAGAAGTAAGATAAAAAAATAGACTGACATCTGGATAAATGTTGTGTGCACTTCCCACTCAGAGGATGAAACAGCTCCCTCATTTTTCTAGGATATTTCCTTAAAAACTGCTGAAAAACTGAGCAGTTTAAACATACAGAAAGGCTAGCTTGTGGCATGGATATTTAGCTCCATTACTGTTGTAAAAGCAAGTGGCATTCCCTTTTCTATAGTCTAGGTTGATTGTGTATGAAGGTTTCCAGTGGGTGAGGTGCAAGAGCTGGTTTGAAAAGCACCTTATTGTTACCAGCAGTATGTTAGATCTTACATCGGTACAACCAACCACTGGGGAACTGCAATTGTCTTTTAACCCTAACCTCATAAGTAACGTACCACCGGTTGGTGATATAAATAACACCAACTGGTATCTGTTTTGTTCATTTTTGCCAAATTTGGTACTGAATACCAATGACCATTTAAACCAAATTCCTTTGCTTCATTTTTATCTTTTCAGGTTTTGTAGCAGAGCCCTTCTCTCCAGCTCTTTCTCTTGCTGTCCTTCCTTCTCCCATCCTCACTCTAAGCTCTGTTCCCTCCCTCACCCCCATCCAGGAAGAGGACGACATACTATAGTCAGTTGTGGAAGCTGTTGTTTTCATTCAAAAAGGGAAGTTTTACAATACTAGGATGACAAGTAGTGTAATTTCACTATTTACAGTCTTGTTTTCACTTCTCTTTTGGGCAGATCCTTTTCTCCTTGTTGATGAGGTGCCGGGAATCTCATGCCTCTACCTTTGGGTACTTAACTAAAGCAGCTCTTGCTTGCAGGAGGTTAATAATTCCATTAATGTCAGTTGAAGTGCTGTAATGTGTCAGGTAATGAGTCTGGAGTGCTTAAACAGAGTAGGTTAAAAAGAGTTAAACAAAGCAAGCTTACTTATGCCATTAGATGAGATATGTCTGTTTGCTTTGCTTCAGGGCTGTCTATCCAGCTTTCTAATGGCATAAATATGTGCCATCCCCACGAACAAACATCCTGTAGAGGATATTCAAGAGCAAGAACAGCCCAATGCTACTTTCTGATTAATGGAGGGCTTACGTGGTGGCATTAATCTGGTTCATCTTTACCTACATAATTATCCCTTTATTCACAGAACCACAGAAGGGCTGGGGCTGGCAGGACCCCTGAAGGCCCCTGGTGCCCCCCCTGCCCAAGCAGGGACACCCAGAGCAGGCTGCCCAGGCCCACGTCCAGGCGGCTTTTGGAGCTCCCCAAGGAGGAGACCCCACAGCCTCTCTGGGCAGCCTGTGCCAGGGCTCCGTCACCCGCCCAGCACAGCAGTGCTGCCTGGTGCTCAGAGGGAGCCTCCTGGGTGCCCGGCTGTGCCCATGGCCTCCTGTCCTGGCACTGGGCACCACTGAGCAGAGCCTGGCTCCGCCCTCTCTGCACCCTCTCCTCAGGGGTTTAGGGACATGGATGAGATCCTCCTGAGCCTCCTCTTCTCCAGGCTGAGCAGCCCCAGCTCTCCCAGCTGCAGTATGTGCAGGTGTCTCTTGTACTGGGGTCCCAGAACTGGATGCAGCACTCCAGATGAGGCCTCTGCTCCAGGGCTGGGCAGAGGAGAAGGACCTTGGCCTGCTGGCAACACCCCTTATACAGTCCTGAATATCATTGTTCACTGTGCCTAGTGGGGCAGAAAGATCTGGGTGATGTGGGAGCCAAGAAGAAGCTCCCTTGAGGGGATGAGGGATGTGTGTGAGAAGCAGAAAAGAACCAGTCACGATATGGGCTCTTCCTCAGAGAGTGAGGTTGCCATGGCAGCTGAGGTTTGCTGCCTTTTCGGCCACTTTCCAGCCACTTCCCCAAAAGGGGTATCCTCAGCAGTCCCAGTTATTCTTTGTAAACTGGACCAGAAGTGGCAGAATGGCACAGACTGTGGGTAGGACAGCAGAGATTTCAATGGGTCCCGGGGACCTGTTGCTGTCCTTCGGGGTGGAAGGGCTGTCATTCACTCAGCTAGTCCCATGCAAAGCAGGCAAAATGAATAACAGCAAGCAAAATAACAGCCCAGCTGGAGCAGGGGGTTTATCTCCAACTCACAGGGAAGGTAGATGGAAAGTTATCTTAGTGAAATGAAAGGCAAATAAGGGTTTGAATACAACCCTGCAGTTCTTCTTCCTTGCCCAAGACGAGGTAACCACAAAACAGAAGAGGCAGGACAGAGAGGTAAAAGGGAGGCAGATGTCGTGCTAGATTCAGTCTCCAGCATTTGTTTCATGCTAAGGAGATAACTATTTTCAGACACAAACCACAATTTACCGACATAGACCAAGGACTCAAAGAAGTGATTTCAAAGCAAATCTATAAATTAAGGGGGTACATGATGGTAGTACCAGCTAGTAATCATGAAAGTAACCTGCAACAGCTATAGGGGTTGGGCTGTTCATAAATGTGCACAATCCCACAATAAAAGCAACTTATTCCCAGAGGAACAGAAGGTTTCACATACTCAGGAGGGCAAGTATATGATTAGAAAATCTGAAACCTGATAGAAATATATATCAAACTGGATTGTGATTCATTCTGGCATAAATGAATGATGAAAAGACAAATCACCGAGCATGATTTGTCTGCAATAAAGTTAATGGCAGAAGTAGTCAATAAAGTTGGATGTGTAATCATGTTGTGAAAAATATAACCCTGCTTCAGGTCATCATTTGCTTATTTTTACTACATAAGGCACCAAAGCAAACAGATTTGTAAGTAATCAGTAAAAAAGTGGGATTGGCTCTGCTGACTCCAACTGCCTGGTCTGTTAGAAAAGGTTTTTTTTCTGTTTTCCTGACAAAGAAGTGTAAAATACATCACTGGTGTGACATCTGACTTGAAATCTTCAGCTATCTGAATTATTCTTTATTAAAATTTCTGCATAATTTACAAGCTGGCTGCAATAAGCCATATACAGAGCTGCTACCTGTCCTCCTCTAAGGAGAAAGGTGGCAGCATTAAAAGGCAAAGTTTTATCCCAAAGGGGAAGTTTGCTCAGATCAGTACCAAAAATTTGTTAAGTCATAACAAGGCAAAGGACAAATTCTTGGAAATTATGGCCAGAGAGAGAAGTGATTAGGTATAAAAGAATGGGGAAGAGTAATTTTGTCTTCATTGCAGCTGTTTTCATCTGGGACCTGAAAATGGGGGGCTGAGAAAAGTTAAGGTGGAAAATTAATTTTTGGACAAAATCTCACTTGCTGCACTCGGCAAACACCAGTGGAGTCAGCTGGGCTTGGCAGCGATGCTCCTGAGGCAGTCTGAGCAAATTTCTTTTTTCTTCTTCGGATGTCGAGAGCTTTTTTTTTTAGGTTCTCGGAGCGCTGCTTCGAGGGCTCCCCCTCGCGGTCATGCAGCCCCCAATTCCTTCAGCTGCTCCTCTTCTGTCTGGCGTTTTAGTCCCTTTAAACCAACTTCATTGCTCTTCTCTGCACACATTTGAGCACCTCGATGTCCTCCTTGTAGCGAGGGGCCCCAGGCTGAACACATCTCTGCTGCAGCTGGTAGCTGTTTAAGACGAAAGGCTTCGGCTTGCTGCCTTCCCTACTCAGGGAGAAAATTTGGGAAGGTTGAGCCAGAGCGTGGCTGGCTTCCCCAGTTTTTGGCAGGCAGCTTTAGTCATCCCCCATCTGAGCATAAATCTCCGAAGTAGTTCTTTTAGGTCAACCATCTGGATACAGCATCTTCGGCTGATATCTGGCCAGTAGAGTCAAGCCTTCATTCTCAGCAACTTTCCATGGGAGCCTGCATTTTGACTTATAATTGTAAAATCATAGAGTCATCTAGGTGGGATAAGACCTTCAGGATTAACAAATCCAACCATTAACCTGACCCATCAAGTCCCACCACTAAACCTTGTTGCCACATCCACACATCTCTTAAATGCCTCCAGGGGTGGGGACCCCACCACTTCCTGGGCAGCCCGTTCCAAGGCTTGGCCACCTCTGTGAAGAAATTCGTCTGGATGCCCAACCTAAACCTCTTCTCCAGAATAAACAACCCCAATTCCCTTATTTTCTCCTCTTATGTCTTGCTTTCTGGTCCCTTCACCAGCTTCATTGCTCTTCTCTGCACACACTCAAGCACCTCGATGTCCTTCTTGAAGTGAGAGACACAGAGCTGAACACAACATTCAGGTGTGGTCTCACCAGTGCCATGTACAAGGGGACAATCACTTGTACTGGCATTTCCCCGTGTATGTGCCTACACATCCTGATGAAATCCTGACTCAGTTTATAACAACTAGAGGTTTGTCTGACTCAGTGAGAGCAAGATTTCTCCTACTGCATTTATTTTCGTATAACCCATAAAAAGAAAATGAAGATGGAAAGCAGGCATAAACAAACATTGTTCAGAGCAGCAATTTTTCTCCATTCCAGTTTCAGTACAGTTTGGCAATGCAAGGCATGATTGTGCATACTGCATATTTGATACTCCTTACCCAGTGCTCTCAGTCTCTGCAGCTCTTGCTTTGGACTTTGGGGAGGATGACTGCTTTGCAGCCCATAGCACCAATCTCTGCACAGGCCAGCTAGCAGCTGGAAAGCCAAGATGGAAAATCGGAGTGTTGCCATTTTCCCAATATTTGTTTTCTTGATTCTGCTTCTGCTGGAAGGCTCATTCATGCTTTTATTTTCTGTTATGTCAAAGTAATATATTTCTCTAAGACCTGCACAAGTTTAAGCCACCCTTTCTCATCTCATATAAATACTTCTAGCATATCATTCTTTTTTTTTTTTTTTTTCTTACTATACAACAGTTGGAACCATCTCAGTCCAAAATATCCTTTCTCAGCCTAAAAACTTTCCTGGATTCACACAGGATAAAGGTAGAGGATAGAAGCAACAAGCTCTAGCAGTTAACAGGACAGGGAGTGCAGTTTTCTGCCGGGCATAGGCTGCTTTCCATCATCCTCCAGTGGGAGG